>NC_138942.1:38472368-38629868 GCF_965226115.1 Aulonocara stuartgranti
TATTAAAATATCGATATTTTAGTAATGTAGGGTAAATTTGTAGGTTATCATTAACAGGAACACAGTGGAAAGAAACAATATCATTTGGATTGTCTACATTGGAAGGGACTACTTCCTCTTCTGCCTTTAATAGTCATGTGTGAAATACAGCTCTATGAATGTGTTGCAGCCCCTTGTCATGCGCACTCACAACAATGGCTGAGTGTAAATGGAGTAATGTGTGGACGTATTTTACCTCCACAAACAGCCAAGATGCGGTTTGTGATACATGTGGCAAGACAGTGAGGTGTTCTGGCAACACCATTAACCTCGTCAAACACCTCAGAGTAAATCATATCACAGAATATGATGAGCGTATGTTGAGGTGAACTGAAGACGAGGAGAGGGACAGGTGCTGCCAGGGCGAGACAGACGTCTCTCGAGGAGTCCTTTAGTGCTGCAGGCAGGCAACATGCTCAAATGGCACACAACTTCAGTTTTCTGTATGATAATTCTGCATTATTAAGTGATAAGAACAAGTAATCTGAAGTCCTGTAATCATTATGAATCTATAATTTGAGATACAATAAAAGATACAGTTAAAAAAAAGTTTTTGTACAAAGTATCGGTATTGGATCAGTATTGCCGATACCACCTTGAAGTTTACTTGGTATCGGATCGGAAAGCAAATCAGTGGTATCGCACATCACTGCTCTGCGCGGCATTCCCAGCGCACCCTCATTATGTGTTTAGGCATGCCACGTCTGTCCAACATCCTCCCCCACCACCTTATCCAACTCACCACCAGGTGGTGATCAGTTGACAGCTCAGCCCCTCTCTGTACCCGAGTGTCCAGAACATATGGCCTTAGTTCTGGTGATTCGATTACAAAATTGATCATTGACCTGCGGCCTAGATCATCCTGGTGCCACGTTCACTTATCGAAACTCTTATGTTCGAACATGGTGTTCGTTATGGCCAAACTGTGGTTTGCACAAAAGTCCAGTAACAAAGCACTACTCGGGTTCAGATCCGGGAGGCCGTCCCTCCCAATCACGCCCCTCCAGGTCTCGCTGTCATTGCCCATGTGAGTATTGACATCTCCCAGTAGGAAAACAGAGACCCCAGGTGGAGCTCCGGAGCCCCACCCAGGAATTCCAAGAAGGCTGGGTACTCTAAACCACCACTCGGCGCATAAGTGCAGACGGTGGTCAGGACCCGTTCCTCGACCCGAAGGCAGACGGAACAAACCCTCTCATCCACTGGGAGAAACCTCAACATATAGGCAGCAAGCCGAGGGGATACCAGGATACCCAGTCCATCCCGCCGCCTCTCGCCAGGGGCAACTCCAGAGTCCAGCCCCTCTCCAGGAGACTGGGTTCAGAGCTCAAGCCGTGCATTGAGGTGAGCCTATATCTATACTATATCTAGCTGGTACCTCTCAACCTCATGCACTAACTCAGGTTCCTTCCCCACGAGACAGGTGACATTCCATGTCCCAATTGCCAGTCTTGGTAGCCGGGGATCGGTCCGCCAGGACCTCCACTCCTGGCTGTTGCCCTGCTCACAATGCAACCGACCCCTACGGTGCCTCCTTTTTACGGCCGTGCCCGGCCGGGCCACATGGACTAAGGCCCAGCCACCAGACGCTCGCACTCGGGCACCCTCCAGGGCCAGGCCTGGCTCCAGGGCCTGGCCCCAACAATCAGATGACCCCTATGAGCAAGCACTTTGGTGACAGTGGGAAGGAAAAACTCCGTTTTAACAGGAAGAAACCTCCAGCAGAACCAGGCTCAGGGAGGGGCGGGGCATCTGCAGGGTTAATCTGTGTCTTGGTACCAGAAAGAAACTTACGCTCCCAGGGAGACGCTAGATTTGACCTTGGACCTCATGATAGCTTGTTGATAGAACATGTTCTAGAAAAAACACACACAGAATTGTTATTTGGATTATTTCCATTTCCAAAGTACCTTTGTACCTATGTACAGCTAAAGCTGTGTATTTATGCATGCATACTTTTAATTTTTCAGTAGCAACTCAAAGACTTACCTTGCGTCTATAGATATCAAAAGTGGTTTTCTGAAAGAAAAGAATTATAAAATGAAAAGTTTTCATGGAAGCATTTTTTTTGGTGCAGTAGTACTCGTTATGTGATAAGCTTAACAAGTATGATTAAATACAGAAAGACGTTTTGATGCTAGGGGTCTAGATCTACAGCTCAGGTCTGCTGAAGCAGAAATGGTTCCTCTGGGGTAAATGATTACTTAACTTTGCAAAGCTTTTTGAAAATTGCAGCCAAATATCAATATCAGTGCTTTTCCCCAATGCTAGAATTGAATAAGTTTTCTAAGACAGAGACAGACAACCACAAACTCTAACATTCACACCTATTAACAATTCAGACTCATTATTTCATCAAACATGCCGTTGGCCAAATTGATGCCCAGCAAATTTGGAGGTTTGATACCCGAACCCGCATGGTGTGAGGTAACAGTGGAACCCTGTACCATCAAACCATCCTCAAGGTTCAGCAGATAGCCCATTTCCATCCATCCATTTTATTCCATGTATCTAATTCAGGTCCTCTGGAGTGCTGCAGCCCATCCCAGCTGCCATGGGATGAAAGGCAGAGTACAGCCTGGACAGGTCGCCAGTGTGCTGCAGGGCAGCCAATTTGGTTTTGCTCATTAGTACAATGACCACTTACCACACCACAACACTATAATGTCACACAGTGGGGATATAAAGTCTGGCTACTTAAGCAAAGTTATTTCTGGTTTGCATGTGTCTTTTCTTCATCACCATGGAAGTTTGATCCATCGGTTTATTGGTCTCTTTTTTGTAGTTGTCTCGTTACCCTCCTGCTTCTGTCCATTACAAGGTTTCACTACTATGAAGCCTTGTTTGGACTTCTGTGAAGTACTCTTGTGTTCTTCATTTACTAAATTCTGGATCTGTGTTCATTTTCTGTCTGAGAACAAAACTGCACTTTGTGTTTGCTCGTGTCTTTGTTTAATATTCAGATTTGTTTGATGATCTGACTCATTGAAGTGTGACAAACATGCAAAAAAGACATAAAGATTATGTCTCCACAGGTGGAGAACTTTCTCGACAGTTACCAGCCTTTCTAGGAATGAGCGTGGCAGTAAATCCACCCCAGAAATGACCCTGTGAAAACTTTTTCACCCCACTGTGCAGACACACATAAACCTTTCTGCATTACTCTTTCATGTTCATGTGAGAAAAGAGATCTGTGTTAGAGGAAAACAGAAGAAAGGGAAATGCAATAAATAAGTGTTCTGAATATCTTCATCCTGTAAAATACAGTATTTCCTTAAATATTTAAAATAAATACAGATATAGAAGGTTGAGCATCCAATCAAAACTCCAACTGAAGCTCTACTGCCATCACAAAATTACCAATGTAAACATGTAAACAGAAACATGTAGCTTTTTGTAAATTTGGAAATATAATTAAAATCTGAAAACTGATGTGGAAATGGGTATTTACAGTATTTAGAGTATTTACAGTATCATGGTATTTAAATGGGTATTTACAGTATTTAGAGTATTTACAGTATCATGGTATTTAAATGGGTATTTACAGTATTTACAGTATTTACAGTATCATGGTATTTAAATGGCATTTACAGTATTTAGAGTATTTACAGTATCATGGTATTTAAATGGTATTTACAGTATTTAGAGTATTTACAGTATCATGGTATTTAAATGGTATTTACAGTATTTAGAGTATTTACAGTATCATGGTATTTAAATGGGTATTTACAGTATTTACAGTATCGTGGTATTTAAATGGTATTTACAGTATTTCGAGTATTTACAGTATCATGGTATTTAAATGGCATTTACAGTATTTACAGTATTTACAGTATCATGGTATTTAAATGGTATTTACAGTATTTACAGTATTTACAGTATCATGGTATTTAAATGGGTATTTACAGTATTTAGAGTATTTACAGTATCATGGTATTTAAATGGTATTTACAGTATTTAGAGTATTTACAGTATCATGGTATTTAAATGGGTATTTACAGTATTTAGAGTATTTACAGTATCATGGTATTTAAATGGTATTTACAGTATTTAGAGTATTTACAGTATCATGGTATTTAAATGGTATTTACAGTATTTAGAGTATTTACAGTATCATGGTATTTAAATGGTATTTACAGTATTTAGAGTATTTACAGTATCATGGTATTTAAATGGCATTTACAGTATTTAGAGTATTTACAGTATCATGGTATTTAAATGGTATTTACAGTATTTAGAGTATTTACAGTATCATGGTATTTAAATGGTATTTACAGTATTCACAGTATTTACAGTATCATGGTATTTAAATGGCATTTACAGTATTTAGAGTATTTACAGTATCATGGTATTTAAATGGTATTTACAGTATTTAGAGTATTTACAGTATCATGGTATTTAAATGGCATTTACAGTATTTAGAGTATTTACAGTATCATGGTATTTAAATGGGTATTTACAGTATTTACAGTATTTACAGTATTTACAGTATCATGGTATTTAAATGGGTATTTACAGTATTTACAGTATTTACAGTATCATGGTATTTAAATGGTATTTACAGTATTTACAGTATTTACAGTATCATGGTATTTAAATGGGTATTTACAGTATTTAGAGTATTTACAGTATCATGGTATTTAAATGGTATTTACAGTATTTAGAGTATTTACAGTATCATGGTATTTAAATGGGTATTTACAGTATTTAGAGTATTTACAGTATCATGGTATTTAAATGGTATTTACAGTATTTAGAGTATTTACAGTATCATGGTATTTAAATGGGTATTTACAGTATTTAGAGTATTTACAGTATCATGGTATTTAAATGGTATTTACAGTATTTAGAGTATTTACAGTATCATGGTATTTAAATGGTATTTACAGTATTTAGAGTATTTACAGTATCATGGTATTTAAATGGGTATTTACAGTATTTACAGTATTTACAGTATCATGGTATTTAAATGGTATTTACAGTATTTACAGTATTTACAGTATCATGGTATTTAAATGGGTATTTACAGTATTTAGAGTATTTACAGTATCATGGTATTTAAATGGTATTTACAGTATTTAGAGTATTTACAGTATCATGGTATTTAAATGGGTATTTACAGTATTTAGAGTATTTACAGTATCATGGTATTTAAATGGTATTTACAGTATTTAGAGTATTTACAGTATCATGGTATTTAAATGGTATTTACAGTATTTAGAGTATTTACAGTATCATGGTATTTAAATGGCATTTACAGTATTTAGAGTATTTACAGTATCATGGTATTTAAATGGCATTTACAGTATTTAGAGTATTTACAGTATCATGGTATTTAAATGGTATTTACAGTATTTAGAGTATTTACAGTATCATGGTATTTAAATGGGTATTTACAGTATTTAGAGTATTTACAGTATCATGGTATTTAAATGGTATTTACAGTATTTAGAGTATTTACAGTATCATGGTATTTAAATGGCATTTACAGTATTTAGAGTATTTACAGTATCATGGTATTTAAATGGGTATTTACAGTATTTACAGTATCGTGGTATTTAAATGGTATTTACAGTATTTCGAGTATTTACAGTATCATGGTATTTAAATGGTATTTACAGTATTTAGAGTATTTACAGTATCATGGTATTTAAATGGTATTTACAGTATTTAGAGTATTTACAGTATCATGGTATTTAAATGGCATTTACAGTATTTACAGTATTTACAGTATCATGGTATTTAAATGGGTATTTACAGTATTTAGAGTATTTACAGTATCATGGTATTTAAATGGCTATTTACAGTATTTAGAGTATTTACAATATCATGGTATTTAAATGGGTATTTACAGTATTTAGAGTATTTACAGTATCATGGTATTTAAATGGCATTTACAGTATTTAGAGTATTTACAGTATCATGGTATTTAAATGGTATTTACAGTATTTACAGTATCATGGTATTTAAATGGTATTTACAGTATTTACAGTATTTACAGTATCATGGTATTTAAATGGTATTTACAGTATTTACAGTATTTACAGTATCATGGTATTTAAATGGTATTTACAGTATTTAGAGTATTTACAGTATCATGGTATTTAAATGGCATTTACAGTATTTAGAGTTTTTACAGTATCATGGTATTTAAATGGGTATTTACAGTATTTAGAGTATTTACAGTATCATGGTATTTAAATGGTATTTACAGTATTCACAGTATTTACAGTATCATGGTATTTAAATGGCATTTACAGTATTTAGAGTATTTACAGTATCATGGTATTTAAATGGTATTTACAGTATTTAGAGTATTTACAGTATCATGGTATTTAAATGGTATTTACAGTATTTAGAGTATTTACAGTATCATGGTATTTAAATGGGTATTTACAGTATTTAGAGTATTTACAGTATCATGGTATTTAAATGGGTATTTACAGTATTTAGAGTATTTACAGTATCATGGTATTTAAATGGTATTTACAGTATTTAGAGTATTTACAGTATCATGGTATTTAAATGGGTATTTACAGTATTTAGAGTATTTACAGTATCATGGTATTTAAATGGTATTTACAGTATTTAGAGTATTTACAGTATCATGGTATTTAAATGGCATTTACAGTATTTAGAGTATTTACAGTATCATGGTATTTAAATGGTCCATCCATCCATCCATCTTCATCCGCTTATCCGAGGTCGGGTCGCGGGGGTAGCAGCCTAAGCAAAGAGGTCCAGACCTCCCTCTCCCCAGCCACCTCCTCCAGCTTGTCCGGGGGAATACCAAGGCGTTCCCAGGCCAGCCGAGAGATATAATCTCTCCAGCGTGTCCTGGGTCTGCCCCGGGGCCTCCTCCCGGTGGGACATGCCTGGAACACCTCGCCCAGGAGGCGCCCAGGGGGCATCCTTGCCAGATGCCCGAACCACCTCAGCTGGCTCCTTTCGATGTGGAGCAGCAGCTGCTCTACTCTAAGCCCCTCCCGGATGGCCGAACTTCTCACCCTATCTCTAAGGGAGAGGCCAGCCACCCTTCGGAGGAAGCTCATTTCCGCCGCTTGTATCCGCGATCTCGTTCTTTCGGTCACTACCCACAGCTCGTGGCCATAGGTGAGGGTAGGGACGTAGATCGACCGGTAAATTGAGAGCTTCGCTTTTACACTCAGCTCCCTCTTCACCACGACTGACCGGTGCAGCGTCCGCATTACTGCAGCCGCAGCCCCAATCCGTCTGTCGATCTCCAGCTCCCTTCTCCCATCACTCGCGAACAAGACCCCGAGATACTTGAACTCCTCCACTTGGGGCAGGAACTCATCCCCGACCCGGAGTGGGCACTCCACCCTTTTCCGGCTGAGAACCATGGCCTCAGATTTGGAGGTGCTGATCCTCATTCCCGCTGCGTTACACTCGGCTGCGAACCGCTCCAGTGCGAGCTGGAGGCCCTCACCCGATGAAGCCAACAGAACCACATCATCCGCAAAAATCAGAGATGAGATTCTGAGGCCACCAAAGCGAAAGCCCTCCGCCACTTGGCTGCGCCTAGAAATCCTGTCCATAAAAATTATGAACAGAACCGGAGACAAAGGGCAGCCTTGGCGGAGCCCATCACCCACCGGGAACGAGTCCGACTTATTGCCGGCAATGCGAACCAAGCTCTTGCAACGGTTGTATAGGGATTGAATGGCCCGTAGCAATGGGCCAGACACCCCATACTCGCGCAACACCTCCCACAGGACGCCCCGAGGGACACGGTCGAATGCCTTCTCCAGGTCCACAAAACACATGTAGACTGGTTGGGCAAACTCCCATGCACCCTCAAGTATCCTCGAGAGGACAAAGAGCTGGTCCAGTGTTCCGCGACCAGGACGAAAACCGCATTGTTCCTCCTGTATCCGAGGTTCGACTAGCGGACGAACCCTCCTCTCCAGCACCCTGGCATAGACTTTCCCGGGGAGGCTGAGGAGTGTGATCCCCCTGTAGTTGGAACACACCCTCCGGTCCCCCTTCTTGAAGATGGGGACCACCACCCCGGTCTGCCAGTCCACAGGTACTGCCCCTGATCTCCACGCCACATTGCAGAGACGTGTCAACCAAGACAGCCCTACAACGTCCAGAGCCTTCAGGAACTCGGGGCGGACCTCATCGACACCAGGGGCTCTGCCACCAAGGAGTTGTTTAACTGCCTCAGTGACCTCGCCCCCGGAAATCGGTGGGTCACACCCCTCATCCCCAGACTCTGCTTCCTCCCCGGAAGACGTGTCAGTGGGATTAAGGAGGTCCTCGAAGTATTCCTTCCACCGCCCGACAATTTTCTCAGTCGACGTCAACAGCGCTCCGCCAGCACTATACACAGTGCAGGTAGAGCACCGCTTTCCCCTCCTGAGACGCCTGACGGTTTGCCAGAATCTCTTCGAGGCAGTCCGAAAGTCTTTTTCCATGGCCTCTCCGAACTCCTCCCACACCCGAGTTTTTGCTTCAGCCACTGCCCGAGCCGCATTCCGCTTGGCCTGTCGATACCTGTCGGCTGCCTCCGGAGTCCCACAGGCTAACCAAGCCCGATAGGCCTCCTTCTTCAGCCTGGTGGCTCCCTTCACCTCTGGTGTCCACCATTTGGTTCGGGGATTACCACCACGGCAGGCACCAACCACCTTGCGGCCGCAGCTCAATGCAGCAGCTTCGGCAATGGAGACGCTGAACATGGTCCATTCGGACTCAATGTCCCCAGTCTCCCTCGGAATGCTGTTGAAGCTCTGCCGGAGGTGTGCGTTGAAGATCTCGCGGACTGGGGCCTCTGCTAGACGTTCCCAGCACACCCTCACTACGCGTTTAGGTGCACCAGGTCTGTCCAGCGTCCTCCCCCGCCACCTGATCCAACTCACCACCAGGTGGTGATCAGTTGACAGCTCAGCCCCTCTCTTTACCCGAGTGTCCAGAACATATGGTCGCAGGTCTGGTGATACGATTACAAAATCGATCATCGACCTACGGCCTAGAGCATCCTGGTGCCACGTGCACTTATGGACACTCTTATGTTCGAACAGGGTGTTCGTTATGGCCAAACTGTGATTAGCACAGAAGTCCAATAACAAAGCACCGCTCGGGTTCAGATCAGGGAGGCCGTTCCTCCCAATCACGCCCCTCCAGGTCTCGCTGTCGTTACCCACGTGAGCATTGAAGTCTCCCAGCAGGACAACAGAGTCTCCAGGTGGAGCACCTTCCAGCACCCCCCCCCAGGGACTCTAAGAAGGCTGGGTACTCCGAACTGCCACTCGGCGCATAAGCGCAGATGACAGTCAGGACCCGTTCCCCGACCCTAAGGCGCAGGGAACAAACCCTCTCGTCCACCGGGAAAAACCCCAACGTACCGGCAGCAAGCCGAGGGGATATAAGAATACCCACCCCAGCCCGCCGCCTCTCACCAGGGGCAACTCCAGACTGAGACAGAGTCCAGCCCCTCTCCAGGAGACTGGTTCCAGAGCCCAGACAATGCGTAGAGGTGAGCCCAACTATATCTAGCCGGTACCTCTCAACCTCACGCACCAACTCAGGCTCCTTCCCCACCAGAGAGGTGACATTCCATGTCCCTATTGCCAGTCTTGGCAGCCGGGGGTCGGTCCGCCAGGGCCTCCGCTCCTGGCCGCCACCCGGCTCACAATGCACCCGACCCCTATGGCGCCTCCTGCGGGTGGTGGGCCTGCGGGAGGATGGGCCCATGTCTCCTCTTCGGGCTGTGCCCGGCCGGGCCCCATGGACTAAGGCCCGGCCACCAGACGCTCGCCCTCGGGCACCCTCCCCGGGCCTGGCTCCAGGGCGGGGCCCCGGTAACCCTATCCCGGGCAGGGTAAACTGTTCCCTCGATATTCTTTTCATGGGGGTCTTCTGAATCGCTCTTTGTCTGGTCCCTCACCCAGGACCAGTTTGCCATGGGAGACCCTACCAGGGGGCAAAAGCCCCCAGACAACATAGCCCCTGGGATCCCTGGGACACACAAACCCCTCCACCACGATAAGGTAGCGATTCAAGGAAAATGGTATTTACAGTATTTACAGTATTTACAGTATCATGGTATTTAAATGGTATTTACAGTATTTAGAGTATTTACAGTATCATGGTATTTAAATGGGTATTTACAGTATTCACAGTATTTACAGTATCATGGTATTTAAATGGTATTTACAGTATTTAGAGTATTTACAGTATCATGGTATTTAAATGGCATTTACAGTATTTAGAGTATTTACAGTATCATGGTATTTAAATGGTATTTACAGTATTTAGAGTATTTACAGTATCATGGTATTTAAATGGTATTTACAGTATTTAGAGTATTTACAGTATCATGGTATTTAAATGGGTATTTACAGTATTTACAGTATTTACAGTATTTACAGTATCATGGTATTTAAATGGGTATTTACAGTATTTAGAGTATTTACAGTATTTAGAGTTTTTACAGTATCATGGTATTTAAATGGGTATTTACAGTATTTAGAGTATTTACAGTATTTAGAGTATTTACAGTATCATGGTATTTAAATGGGTATTTACAGTATTTAGAGTATTTACAGTATCATGGTATTTAAATGGCATTTACAAACCATTTTTCACTCATACAGTGCTTTATAAGGTCAGACTGCGTCTCCAGAAAAAGGATTTTAAGTTCATGTAATCATGTAACACTGTCGTTGCTCCACACCTGTTTGTGGGTTTCTATGTTTACTGACCTTTCACCTCATCTGTGTTTGGGTCAATGAGCCTCTCTGGACCACAGTCCATGGCACTGTGAGCACAACGCTGGACACACAGAACATCATTCAAGATAGATACAGTCTAAATAATACAATTACAGATCATGATTATAAATGAGATTAAAACATGTAGACAGCACAGAGTTTGAAAGACTGACCGGAGGCCTGTTCACCATCCAGTACGCCCTCTCCTGGCAGTCAAACACCACGCGATCTGGCTTCTTCCTCTCTTTGCCAGCCCTGACACATGTACAAGCAGGTAAGTGGGGTATTAAGAGGAAATCATCTGTGAAAACCTAAAACCAAACAACAGAAGTGCCTACAAGACCCGTCACAGCATCAGGACCAATCACTGTACATTAGTGACCACGCTGCAGCAAACTGCACTTTAAGAAATAGTCTCAAAAACCAGCATCTGTGGTGGCAGCGGGCATTATACATTACGAGCTGTGATAGTGTCACTTACTTATACTGTTCAGCTGCTTGCATCACAATGAAATCCCATTTGTGGTTCAGCCATTCATGGAGGTGATTGTAATGTGCCTGTTTGAAACACAAACACACAGCATGGAGCAGCAAGGTGAAAATCCCTTTTAGTTTAAGAGTTTAATCAGCACGTGCTGACTGCATTCTTGTTATAACCAGGAGATGAAAGAGCCTCTGATCGGTGAGACGCCAGAGAAACAGAAAGGTGAAGAGGAGCATCAAAAAGACAGAAAGAGGGCCCACAGAGTAAAAGGAGCCACTGTGGCACAACCGAGGCAGAAGCTATGGGGCCAGTGACGTTTGAAAAGTTAAATGTCTTGTGAATGAATACTTCATCACCATTTCATTCCTGCTGCTTCAAATAGAAAAACAGTGAAACAAGAAGATCCAAAATTGCACTGTTGGTTTGTGTCAGTATCATTCTGTGACATCAGCCCTCAACTTAAATCTCCCAGCTTAAATCTGAGAAGCCTTATTGAGTTGAAGACCAGTAGACTTAATGTATTCCAGTTAATAATGGAATAATGACTGTGCTACTCATTACACATCTAGAAGCAGACACATTGTCTACCTGTTCATATGGTTCCAACACGCCCTTCTTCCGGATGTTCCGCTTTGCCAGGTAAATGGCTAAAACCACAAAACCAAATAAAAACACAGTCAAAACACAAAAAGTAAATTTTATTCATCAGATTATTAGCTACAATAAACAAAACCAGTCTTTCTATGAACAACATTATTTTCTTTATAATTTACTGGTTTAAATGTGTTTGTTTAATAGAAATCCCGTTAATTTCATAGTTGTTTCTATGTCCTCCAGGTTACTGCTTCATACTGTTGCTATATTAAAGGTATGGAAGCAAAGTGGTTCATTAGCAGCTTTAACTCACATGAATGATTTCAAATGATTCGATCCTACGATGTCATAAAATTAGCCCAGTGTTTCCATGCTGCAGAAAACCACTGTGCGACCGCTGCAGCACAGCTCTGACATGATGTTGGCACACTGACTCAACACAGGCGTGTTTCTCCTGGGCTGCCTCTGTGGACCAGCTCTCAGGTGTTCCACTTCTTATTTGAGGAAATGTTTAACGCTGAAAATATTAACGCTGTTTGCCGAGTGCATCGTGGGAGGCTTTTTCTTTGAAAAAGATCAGGCTTTGTTTCTGAGAAGATCAGGCGAGAACGTTTTTACTTATCTTTGTGGGGGAAGAAATTTAAATACAAAACTTTTGTCAATTAATTCAACTTAAATATATTTACCTACAAACAGACAGTCAAGTTTTATTGTTAGTTTAAGTGAGTTGTATCCATTAATACTCCTACCAGTCGTTCTCTGAATTTATTTATTGTTGCACACTTTCTGTAAATCCAATAAACTTAATTTCACTTCTCAAATATCACTCTGTGTGTGTCTCCTATATGATATATTTAACTGACATTTTTTATTGTAACAACCATCGATTTATACAGGAAAATAATGACTATTAACAAGGCTGCCCAAATCTTTGCATCCCACTGTAAATGTTTAATATATGGTGACTGAGGTATGACACCGCCTGCAGGTTCCTGTAGAAACAAAGTGCAGGTAAGTTCATATCACAGGATACCCACCATAATCAGAGTCGTCTGGGACCCATTTCTGTGTTGGCCAGAAGTAAGGAGTCTGAAAACATTGAAAATGAAACCAGTTATATGTCTGCTTTCAATGTTTATTTAAAATGTTTCTGGACATTACTGAAACAACTAAATTACAGCAAACAGTCTAAAGAAAGCTCATGTCCTTCCCTGACCTTTACCTGTACCCACACTCTTTGCTTTGGTTTAATGAATCGTTTGCCAACATAAAACAGCCCACACACACAGACATGGTCAGCACAGAATTATTTTATGTCATAAAAACATAGTGCAAGCAAATCATTTCATTTCACAGGAGTTTATTCTCAGTCGCACAACAATGTGTGTAGAACTCAGGATGGATGAGCACGTGAAGTCATCACACACGTGTCTGCTGAAAAACCAACTGTGGTTTACTTTAATGCTGGAGGCAAGTCTCTGCACCGCTGTCCCATCAGTCTGTTGTAGAAAAGGATGAAACGTTTCAGGACTTAAAAACAAAAACTCATAACGAGAATCAGTCAACACCTTGACAGTCAGTCAAGGTGTCAGTGAGTCCAGTTTCCTTCACCATCAAAGGCTCAGAAACAAACTGTGACAGGAAGAGGTCTGCAGACCCAAAGACACGAGTGAACCAGAGGACAAGTTTCTGAGAGTTAGCAGCTTGTGTGATGGTGGCTCACAGGACATCAGCTTCAAGCAGCTTAATAGTCTCAGTTTCAGCTGTGAAGAGAAAACTTCAAGCTGCAGGTTTGACAGGATGAGTTGCAGCAAGAAAGCCAGACTTCAGAATAGGACAAAGAGGCCTGGCTGGGCCATGAAACACCACCATTGGACTGCTGAAGACTGGAAGAAGGTATTATGGACTCATGGATCAACATTTGAACTCATGCAGGATCTTTGCCGTCAAGTAGGTGAAAGGACGGTTCCACAGTGTGTGGCATCAACTATCAAACATGGAGGGGGAAGTGTGATGGTCTGAGGCTGTTTGCTGGATCCAGGGTCGGTGACTTGTACAGAGTGAGAGGCTCCCTGAACCAAAACAGCTACCACAGCATCCTGCAGCACCATGCAGGACCCTCTGGTATGTGTCTAGTTGGTCAAGGGTTCATCCAAAACATAAATCCAAGCTATGCCAGAACTACCTCAGGAAAAAAGAACAAGATGGTGAGCTTGAAAACATGGAGTGTCCAGCACAGTCTCTTTACTACCTCAATTCTCAAAAGTTCTTGAAAAACTGTTTAAAAACTGACTGGAAAAATTTATAGATAAACATAAACTACTCACCGAGAGTCAGAACGGATTCAGATCAAGCAGATCAACATCATCGGCACTATTAGATTCAATAGAGTACATCACAAACTCCACAGACAAAAAGCAACATGTGGCTGGGTTATTCAGAGACTTGACAAAGGCATTTGACTCTATAGATCATGATATATTAATAAGAAAACTGGAACATTATGGTGTCAGAGGGGTCGCTTTAGATTGGGTCCGAAGTTATTTAGGTGACAGGAAGCAGTTTGTGAAATTAAATGATGGTTGCTCCTTATGTATGCACATTGCTTGTGGGTCAGTTTTGGGTCCAAAAGTCTTCAACATTAACGACATCTGTAAAGTGTCCAAAGCATTAAAAGTGGTTCTCTTTGCTGACCAGACAAACATCTTCTGCTCTGGTGATGATCTGCAGAATTTATTGGAGGATATGAAATAAGTAAAGTGAAGTTCTGGCTTGATAAAAACAAATTATCATTAAATTTGAATAAATCTAAACTTGTGTTATTTGGAAATAGTAGTTTAAATACAAATGCAAAGATTCAAATAAATGGTGTTGATATTGAAAGAGTCAGTGAAAATAAATTTCTGGGGGTAATAATAGATGAAAAACTTAACTGGAGAGCTCACGTAAGATATATTCATTCCAAAGTATCACGAAGCATTGCAGTACTAAACAAGGCAAAACAGGTATTCGACAGAACATCACTTCATATTCTCTACTGTTCACTGGTTTCACCATACTTAAGCTATTGTGCAGAGGCCTGGGGCAATAACTATAAAACCACATTACATTCACTTTTTACTCTTCAAAAAAAGCAATTCGAATCATCCACACTGCAGGTTACAGGAACATACAAACTCACTATTTTTACAGTCGATCTAGTGAAATTCCAAACAGCACAAATTCTATTCAAAGCAAAAAATAAAGAACTGCCAGGTAATATTCAGAGTATGTTTGTTTTGAAAGAAGGAAGTTATAATTTAAGGGGTTTTTGTAACTTCAAAACAATGAAGGTCCGTACTACAAGAAAAGTCTTTTGTGTTTCTGTGCATGGAGTGAAACTGTGGAACAAACTGAATATGGAATTAAAGCAACGTCCAAACATAAAACTGTTCAAAAAGAGTTATAAAAATATGATCTTCTCCAACTATAAAGAAAAGGAAAATATTTAAATTAAGTGAATGTCTCTATTTAAAAACAAACAAACTCATGATGTGATATTATAGTTTATAGTATATCAGAAATCTGTTCACTATTTTTATTACAAATGATACCAGTAATGAAGCTGATTAAATATTAACTGATGATTTATGGCAAAGGGGTGGGATTAAATAAGTGTTTACTTCTTCCCTTTCAACATGTAAATTAATCAGAACGTTTTTTTGTATGTATTTTGTAAAGTTTTTTTTTCTTTCTTATTTTCTTTTATAAAGGTACCTGTATATTGTTCACATGTTGAAATAAAAAATTACCAACCAACAGTCTCCAGACTTAAACCCAACGAGCTGGTTTGAACTGGACAGAAGAGTGAAAGCAAAGCAACCAGAAGGTCCACATTTATGGGAACTTCTGCTCCAGATATGGGAGAAGATTTCTATTGCAGAAAGAATGACACGGCTGTGTTCAGCTGGTATATCTGCCAAAGGTGCGACTTTGATGAATCAAAGTTTAAAATACATTTTGGTCTATAAACTGATTCCATCTTTTTTAACTCTTTATTTGTACTACACTTTCATTTAAGAATGCAAAGAGACATTAAACTGCATAACTTTCAATAACAAACTGGAAAATTGGGGTGTTCTAAAACTCTTGACTAGTAGTGTGTGTGTTTCTATCCTTTTCCTCCAGGCTCAGAGGGAACGTTTTCTGCCTGGTATCAGGCTGAAAAACAGTTTCCTTGGAGGAGCCAGAGGACAACCCCTCATCCAAGTCCCCCCTCAGGTCTAAACAAGGCAAAATCTGAAGGCATGAAGACATCAAGGGATTCCAGATGATTCAACATCTTGCTCATCATACAAATCTGTACTCTGATTGGAGGATCTATATGGGTATTTTCAGTTTCCCTTTGCTGAAGGACGTGCGGCACCATGAATCACGTTTTCATGCAATAGCTGATATCAGTCAAGGAAGTGGTTCCACCTGTTATGTTGTTTGTGTGTTTGGTTATAATCATGCAGAGCGTGCGTGAGTGCTAGCACATCTTTCAAAGTTTCCTGTCCAGTTAGTCTGAGGCCTGTACTATGAAGCACGAGTTTACTTATCCAGGAAACGTCGAGGTTAACCCTGGGTTCTGTATCACCACCGTGAGAACCCTGAACCCTTCTTGCCAAAGTACATTGCCATGGTAACTTACGCTGCAAACCTAACCTACTCTGGAGCAGGTTACAGGATCCAGATTAGAGATTAACAGGCATGAAATCATTGCCTGTTGACCGATCAATTCTCCAGAAAATGGTTAAAATAGCAGCCTCGAAGTCTTTGTGTTGGCTTGATGAGCATCAGTAATATACTGCAGCCATGGACCCAGCATTATTCATGTTGACTGCAAACTATTTTACATACACTACCAATCAAAGGTTTGTTTTTTCTTTATTTTCACGACTATTTATTTATTTATTTATTATATTGTAGATTCTCACTGAAGCCATCAAAACTATGAATGAACACGTGGAAATATGTAGTGAACAAAAACGTGGGAAATAACTCCAAACAAGTTTGATATTTCAGATTCTTTGCTTTGCTCTCTCGGCGTCTCCATGAGCTTCATGAGGTCGTCTCCTGAAATGGTTTCCAACAGTCTGGAAGGAGTTCAGAGATGCTGAGCACTTGTTGGTCCTTTGCCTTCACTCTGCGCTCCATCCACATATATTTGAAGATTAAGCCAGGACATTCTTGGCTAAAACATGTTGACAGTGTATGGGTGACAGACAAACAGGGTGTTTCAAAAGGTTAGGCATCGTTTGGGTCCACACATGTCCAAACGATTGTGTGTAGGCTGTGTTGGTACCATTACAAGAACAGCAACCAGACCAAAGCAATGATTTTGACTCGATCGGCTGACAGATAAAATACATTTATGAACACAGCTGCAGGGCCAGGAGTGCCAGCATGGATTCAATTAATACATCATTAAATGATTAATTAAATACTTAATTAAGTCATTAAACCAAAAATTAAACAAATGGGCTTTTAATTAATTATTTTTGTGTTTATTTAATTAATTTATAAAACATTTAATTCATTATTTAATGATGTATTTATTTAATTCATTTGTTGATTGACTGATCCCCCTTTCCAACCTGTGTGCGCACAGACGCGTCAGCAGGACTGCGTCTGAGTTCTATGCTCACAGGTTGTTGAATTTATGCACAACGAATGTCATTGCTAATAAATACCTGCACCCACAGAATGAAATGATTTGCTCAGATTATGTTTTTTTCTCACGTGTAACTTCTGACAAATTCCATATAAACTCCTTCACATGCTTTACCTACGATGGGACAGTGTGACTCGGACTCTTATCACATGTAGCAAAGGTGAAGCAAACATTTACCTGGAAACGGTACAGGCTGCTGTCGTTGCACATGACCAGCTTCTTATGGTTCTGCAGCGGGTAGATGTAACCATAAGCTACCAACATGGTGCCAAAGGCCTGAGCCTCTGGAACAAAGGCAGGAAAGAAAGAAAATAAAACCAGTTCAAACAACATTTGGCTGGTGTTCTGTTAAATATAAACTCATAATACAGAGGTAATATCCCAGCTATTATAGGGCGAGAGGCAGGGTGACAGTCTATCGCGGGGCTAACACACAGACACCGTTCACACTCACATTCACACCTATGGGTGAGTTACCAATTAACCTAACCCCACTAACTGCATGTCTGAACTGTGGGAGGAAGCCCAGCACCCAGAGGGAACCCACGCAAACACAGGAAGGAAATGCCAACTCCACTTTGTTTGTCCGCTGCTTTCAAAAAGTTCTTTAGTTTTGTTTGTTTTTTTTAAACAAACAAACAAACTTGTACTGATTTTTCCAAATCCATACATTAATAATTGATAAACACTAAAACTGGCTGAAAGAAAACATTTCAGGAAATAAAAACTAACTTGAAATGAGCAAACTCACAATGGAAACTAAGTGAAACTACACTGAAGTAAAAGCAAAAAGGCAAAAAGAAATAAAACTATAGTAACTCTGGTAAATGGTGTGTGCAATGATTTAATGTGTCGAAGTGCAGGGCTGCAGTACATTTGGAAAAAGAGCTTTGATCGTACCTTCTGTAGTGGTCTTCATTTTGTTGCTAATCCAAGCAATTGTGTCATTACCTGTGTGGAGACACAGATATACTGATCAGAATCAAGAACATTTAAATCACACGTCTTTGTGTTTATGTTGTGTCATTTGTTGGTCAGTGGAAACCAAAATTAAATCCTTTGAAAGAATGGGTTCAAAATCAAAAAGAGCAAAAAGAAAATAATTTCATCCCAAATAATTTTAATGAAAGCCAGAAACACGAGTACACTGGAGGTTCATTTGGAAATCCTGTTCAGAAAGAAGCAGATGCTGACATGATTCTTGCTTTATCAGCAAAAACCAGAAGATAGAAACAAGTTAAGAATAGAAATTCACAAAGAAAGAACCAAATAGCTCAGCTGTTCCAAAGTGTTAAATGTGGACTATAAACATTAGGTTACATTCCTTTAATAATGTCTTACACAGACATGGTTACGGCATGATTAGTATGTTAGTTTAAATGAATCATCACCCCGAGTCATACCAACCACCAGATACAGTTTTATTTTATTTCAGAACCTGGCACACAGCCTTATATAGGCTCAGATACTAGAGATGGACCGATCCGATATTACGTATCGGTATCGGTCCGATACTGACCTAAATTACTGGATCGGATATCGGAGAAAAATAAAAAATGTAATCCGATCCATTAAATATCACGAAAGCACCTCACAAAACTTGCAACACGCCGTAATTCACCTCAGAACGTTAGCACGTCGGAGCAGTATGCATCACGTGATAGAGCGGCTGTGGCATGCGCGACCTGTGGTCTGGATAGCATTTGGAGCTTCGCTAGCAACCCGGCATTTCATCTCCGACAAAGTTATTCCCGAGAGAAGTAAAGCAAGTGTGTAAGTCCACCTCTGAATGTTTGTAAAGCATTCCTGCGTTAAGCTTACCAAGCGATATATGGAGCGACTGCCTCTTCTTGCTGCTACTTCAATCATGAAACTGATCAATGATCAGCTGATCGGCTTTTCTGTCGCGAGTCCGTCTCTCTTGTTTGTTTTTGGCCCACTTTGCACCAGAAAGAGGAAACCAGCGGCTGAACAACAGCAGCACGTTTAAGCTTGATAAGCTGTTGTTAGAATTTATTTAATATTACTTTCTACTCGAGGATCTTTTCTACGTAGCTGACGGCTGGTAACTGTGCAGGGGCGGATCTAGCAAAGTTTAGCCAGGGGGGCCGATAGGGCATTAACAGGGAAAAGGGGGCACAAAGACATACTTTTCTTTCTTATTCTCATTTAAAATGTCGAGCTTTTAATAAATAATTATCTGACACCCAAAGTTTTAATTTGATGTAAAATGAATAGAAGTCAATTACTGTATATAGTGACTATTAAGTCTAATATATATACCCTAGTAAGCTATAGTACTTTTTACTTTGGGAAGGTACCATCTGTGCAGTCTGCAATTTTGTTGAAGAAAGATGTTGAATCTATTTAATATTTCTTGAAAAATAATTGATTTCTGTGCATTTTTTTTCACACTGCATCAAATTAAGGTTGATTACGTCGATTAAGCATCATGAGGTGGAGCGTGAGGGGTGGTTCCCTATTTTTTATTTATTTATTTTTGTTGTTGCTGGGAGTTGGAACCCTATTAGTTAGGTTGCTTAATATTTACGCTAAGTACTCTTTAAAATACCAGAATAGGGAGGATGGTGTAGGTCTAAGTTTATTAGATTGATCAGTATTGCTGAACTATGAAATATTTTTTTTGTATACAGGTATAACAGAATAGCTTTAGTGTAGTTGTTGTTTTAAACTTGAGTATGAACTTGCAGACTTGCAAAATGCAGCAAGATATTTTAAAAAACAGTTTTGTTGATTAAAAAACACTATATCGGATTCATATCGGTATCGGCAGATATCCAAATTTATGGTATCGGTATCGGTATCGGACATAAAAAAGTGGTATCGTGCCATCTCTATCAGATACAATAATCATAGTAGGTCATTTTAACATGCATGCAGGTGCTGGAAATGACAGCCGTGCATTTCATCTAGTATGAGACAAGAATCAGGCATTTCTCAAACTATCAGTGAGCCTGCTCAACACATCACATAAAAACAGAACATGTAACAGTAAACTCTGAAACCCTTCTTTAGTCTGATCATTTCTTAATAACATTTACAGTAATAGATTACACAGCGGGAAGCACGGTGGTTAGCACTGCTGCCTCACAACAAGCAGCTTCTGCTTATCTTTACCAGGCTGACTTTTATTCATTGTTCCAGTTTGGATTCAGGAGACAGACACTATCTCTACTTTTAAGATTAGGCTTCAAACTTTCCTTTTTGCTAAAGCATATAGTTAGGGCTGGACCAGGTGACCCTGAATCCTCCCTTAGTTATGCTGCAATACCCACATAGCAGACATGACATACCCTGCCATGACTTCTGGCATGGCAGGGTATGTCAACCAGATGTGGGCCAGGTCTGGCAATACAGCTATGGTAATCAATGTTTCAAATGCAGGTTTGACAGGTTTGTGAATGTACACTTTATCCAAAACCTAGTGAGGGTTTACTCATGTTTACCACCGGGTGGCTGTAGCTCAGGAGGCAGAGCAGGTCACCTACTGATCGGAAGGTTAGTGGTTTGATCCCTGGCTCCTCCAGTCTGCAAGTCAAGACTATGAATAAAGTTAGGAAGCACTCAGTTTAGATAAAGTGTGTGGTTGGGTGAATGTGGCATTTTGTATAGAGCACTTTGAGTAATCTGGGAGAGTAGAAAAGTGCTATAGAAGAATCAGTCCATTCACTGTCTGAGCAGAGTTTCGTCATGTTACTTTTGCTCTACATGTTGTTATTACATGGCTTGATTAAGGTTCACATCAGGCTGACATCTGGGGCCAGAGCTGAAACTGTTCTGGGCCAGCACCTGGCCTTGTGCTGGCCCATGTGTGGGCCACCAAAAGGCCGTCATTCTGTGCGGTATGTGGGCCATGTGTAAGCACAGTGTGTGGGCTGGATCCGGGCCCACACAGCGGGCTGCTGCTGCTATGTGGGCAGCAGCCAGCTACAGCTACCAACACCTACACCCTCCTGATGGAATACCTCTGGTTCTAACACATCATTTATGTACTGTAAGTGCTGGCAGAATACTTGGGTCAAATGGATGGCTGCTCAAATTTCCCTTCCAGGCCTTAGTCCAGATTAAAAAGTCACTTTGGTTCTTAGAGCACTGCACAGATATCATCCAATAATGACTGCTTTATTTAGCTACTAGCCGAGCAGCTTAGGCAGCAAAGCTTTAAATAATCCAGTGAGGCTGTACAGATTAAATACCTGAGAGGTAAACGCACTGTCACCTTGTGGTCTAGCACATCGGACAGGACAAAGTATGAAGGTTCAATAAACAGGAGCATTTAGCTTCAGAAATAACAGGTAGGCTTTAGTGAAAAAACCAAAACTATGAGAATTATTTGTTCTTTTTCTACTTAAAACTTTATTGTTCTGTATCAGTTTGTGGTATTTTAAATCAATTTGAAACATTTATTTAATGCCATTTACAGAATTATATGTTTTTATTCACTTGGTTGTTTTTTATACATAGCACCAGTTCACAGTAACAGTTAGTTCAAGGTGCACTGTAAGGTGAAGACAACGAGCTCAGACCGACCACACAAAAACAACCCAAGATTTATCAATCAACTTAGACCCAATCCTTTGGTCTCAGATATGCTTAAAAACCTTTCAATGGATCAGAAATCCCAGTTTGCAATTAATACAATACAAAATATTACACAGAGTGCACTATACTGGTCATAGGATGTTCAAGATGGGCTATACGCCTTCCAACAACTGCTCACACTGCACAGCAAATACACCGGACAATTACATCCACGCTCTTTGGTTCTGTCCACCAGTTCAGAAATTCTGGCGTGAGATATGTGAAGACTTATCAAAGTGTCTGAAATGTAACATTCCAGCCTTTAGTGTGCTTGCTGGGCAACTTGGATGAGGTCACTGCAGAAATAAACACAGCCCACGTTGTTTTTACGGCCCTATGCATTGCCAAGAAAATGGTCCTCATTAACTGGAAAAATAAAAATAATCTTAATTCTAACCAATATAAAAACCATCTAATAGATCACATTAGTCTTGATACAACCTCTGCCATCACATTTGATCAATCCCTTTGGGCTCCTTTGATCGGCTTCATCACCTAGTGGGGGTGGGGGGGTCATGGTTTGGTCCTGCCTTCGCTATTGTGGTTGATATGGGGGTAGGGACGGCCTTAGGGTGTCTGGGGAGTCCCTAGGGACGTTTCCCTAGAGGGACTAACCTGGGGGATGTGGCCATGACCTGGTTAGGGGCTCTGGGGCTCTTGGATGGTGTTTTCCTTGTGGCTGCGTACAGCGGAGATGGGGGAGGGTCTGTGCTGGCGGACGTTGGTTACTGGCCTGGTAGCCTGGCTGCCCCTGGGAGGGTCCGGGACAGGCGTGGAGGCTTGGGGGTCTGGGGGTGCTCCGCCCCCCGGTCTGGGGTGCTGGCCGGGCCTTGGGGGCTTGGGTCCTGGCTGTTGTGTCGCCGGAGCAGTGGGCGGGTGGGTGCAGGGGGGCTCAGCCCCAATGCAGGGGACCTCTGGTGCATTGGCCCAACTAGGGGGCTCTCTAACTGGTGGGGAGGTTGTTATATCTTTGCAGGTGGTCTCCTCACTACAGGAGCTCACTCTGCAGGTGGGGGAGAGATATAGGAGAGGTGGAGAATGAACTCAACCTGGGTGTCTATTGTCTTGTGTAGTTTGGGAGATGATTGGATGATGGGGGTGGGTGCAGTTTTCTCTGGGGTGGAGTCGGGTGGGCTGTGGGGCTGGGCGGTGCTGCTGCTGCGGGCCCCGGTCCGGATGGGCCTGGGCCCCCTTGCCCTGGTGGGTTCCAGAGTGTGGGGGTGCCTACTGGGGTCAGCGGGGGAGCTGGCCCCAGGGAGGGGCCGCTTGCCCCTCCCTTTCTTCCCTCCCCATCCTCAGCTGCCTCCCTATTCCCGCTCCACCACACCCACCCGCCTGTGGCCGCCTGTGCCTCAATTTTATTCTGCAACCTAGACATCCACATTACTCACACTCTCACATAACACATACATATAGGGCCTTGGGGGTGGGCACGTTTTACAGCATCCAGAGGATGGTCGGTGTACTCCAACCCACCTCTGGCGCTGGTGCCCTACCCTCCTCAATTTTAAATGTATTTAGACACTGAGGGTTTTCGGGAAGAGCCGTGCTGCTCTCTGAGAGGAAGCAGGAACCATGCTCTCCTGAGTTTTAAATGCACTTTAGAACAGCACACAGCAACACGACATATGAGCGGGCGTAGGGAGGTTTGGGGTCTTCACTCACCCCGGTTCTTTTAGCCGTCAGGGCTGGGGGGCTGGGAGGAGGTGCTGGCTGTCAGACTGGGGTCTGGGATGCGGGGCCTCCCTGCTACTGCAGATAAGGAGGTGGTCCGCTTGCCTCCACCCCAGAGAGAAGGGTTACATCTCCTGGGTCTAGGTGCGGCTTGCCCCTCTGGGGGCGGGGGTACCTGGACCTGGGATATAGAGTATGTTTGGGGAGTGCGACTGTCTGTGCAGTGTCTATTTGTGTCTGTCTACATGTCGGGTGAGTGCCGAGTATTTGGTTGTGCATATGGGGTGGGAATGCACGTTTGTGTCCGCGTGTGCCTGTTCGTCTGTGTCTATATGTCAGGTTGGGTCTTAGACTCAACCTCTCTGGGAACATCTCAGGCCCTCTAAAGTACGGAGGCCTATCTCCCCTCACCACACTCCCTGCCGGTGGCTGATGCCCTCAGACGTTGGTGTGTTGGTGGTCCTTGTCGTCTGGGGCTGGGCGCTCATGTATGTACCGGCTCACTCCTGGTGGCCGATTGGCGGGGCCGGGCGCCTGTGGCCCGGCTGGGCTCCTTCCGGGGGATGGGATGCCCTCAGACCTCTGGGCCTGAAGCTCGGTCCTCTCTAGCACAGCTGGCTGCCGGCAGAGCCCGCGGGCACACCACTGCAACCCCCTCTGGCCTCTGCTCCGTAGCTGCGGGGCGACCTCTCCTTTGGGGCTCTACTCAGCTCTTCCCAGGAGGGTGGCACAGTTCCCCCCCCCCCCCCCCCCCCGTTTGGTGGTCCTCCTCGGGTCCTTGTACTCTGGGGCCTGGATCTCCTCCATACCTGCTTCATACCCTGGGGGACGGGGCTATGGCTCCCCACACTCCCTAGCAGATCGTTACATGGAGAAACCTTTGGAATACAAGCATGCTGATCCACACAGGTGTACACACAGGTGTGCACACAGGTGTACACACGGGTATTCACAGACGCGGACTACAGCTTTCTTGGCTGCTGCCTCAAAGCACATTGTGCGCTGTCTGTCTTGCGTGCTGCACAATATCGTTTATTATTTAGCATCTACTGTTATCTACTGCTAGCTAGTTTATTGTGATGGTGCTGTTTTTTTATTATGTTGCTCTTTTGTTGTTTGCTTTCTCTTCTGTTTTTTTTCTCCATACAGGTGACCCAGGTGTTTTGTTTGTTGTTCTTTCTTTCTTCCCCCCTTCTCACCGTCTCTTCTCCCCTCTGGTTTTCTTTCTCTCCCTCTCTTTCTTTCATTCTTTCTCCCTGTCCTATCCCCCAGTCATGTCTGTCCCGTTTGTAGCAACTGAAAATAAAATAAATACATAATTATAATAAAGGTCAATCAAATGGACCAATATGGCAAGGCCATGATGATCCACTTGGTAAAATAAATCCGCTTGGCATCTTTCTTGGCCTTAAGACAACAATTCTGATGGCTAAAGATCCAAACGGGACACAAAAAAAACACAACAAAAAACAACAACCCAATGAACAGGACAAAAGATAAACTATGGGCAAGAGTAGAAAGGTCAATGACATGCAGTTACCTTAGTATAATGTATGTAACCTACCCCATCATCTCCTCAACTAATGGGAAAATCAGAGCCAAACTTTGCATGGACATTATAACACATACAGTGATTATTAACATATGCTTGCAAAATATATAAATCTCAATCTTTACTCTGGTATTTTTGGATCAACAGAAGGCTTTCAGGAAGATTTTGGGGAATGCTGATCCAGTCCAGAAGTAAAAGAAATAAATGCATGAATGCAGGTATTCAAAAAATATATGTCAAAAGTCATACAAAATAGTCTTGACTGGTTTTTATATAGTGCTCTACTCTACTCTACTCTACTCTAAGCACTCTGAGAGGCCAGGGTTTGATCCACCAACCTTCTGATTAGTTGATGACCTGCTCTACCTCCTGCATCATGTACCAGTTAAAAATGCTAGAAATGTTTGAGTTTAATTTCATTCAGTTTTATTTCTATTGTGTGTGTGTGTGTGTGTGTGTGTGTGTGTGTGTGTGTGTGTCTGTGTGTGTGTGTGTGTGTGTGTGTGTGTGTGTGTGTGTGTGTGTGTCACACTCACCAGCAATGACATGTGGGATGGTAGTGATATTGAGCTTCTGCTCTGTACCTTTAACTCCACTTTTTGTGTCCTGCATTTCTAGCAAAATCGACTCCAGCTGAAAACAGAGGTGAATGAAAAAGATTAATATAAAGAGGACAAACGAGACACAGCCTTTGGAGGCTGTCACTGTCGTCGAGATACTTAAACTCTCCCACTTGGGGCAGGAGTGCCCACTCCGTGTCAGGAACCCTGACACGGAGTGGGCACTCCACCCTTTTCCAGCTGAGAACCATGGCCTCAGATTTGGAGGTGTTGATCCTCATTCCCATCACTTCACACTCAGCTGCGAACTGTTCCAGAGCGACCTGGGGGCCATCACCTGATGAAGCCAACAGAGCCACATCATCCAAAAACCAGAGATGAGATTTTCTGACCACCAAGAGGAAACCTTCTGCTACTTGGCTGCATCTAGAAATTCTGTCCATAAAACTTACGAACAGAATCGGTGACAAAGGCAGAGCCCATCACCAACCGGAAACAGGTCTGACTTATTGCCGGCAACACCCCATACTTCTGAAGCACCTCACACATGACACCCCGAACACGGTCAAATGCCTTCTTCAAGTCCACAAAGCACATCTAGATTGGTTGGGCAAACTCCTATGCACACTCAAGTATCCTCGAGAGGATAAAGAGCTGGTCCAGTGTTCCATGACCAGGACGGAAGGTACTGCCCCTGACCTCCATGCAACCTTGTAGAGGTGTGTCAACAAGACAGCAATACAACATGCAGAGCCTTCAGGAACTCAGGGGGTGCACCTCACCCTCCACAGGAGCCTCTGCCAGGGAGTTGTTTAGCAGCCTCAGAGACCTCACCCCCAAAGATGGACGAGTCGTCCCCCTCATCCCCAGACTCTGCTTCCTCCAGTGGGATTAAGGAGGTCCTCGAAGTATTCCTTCCACTGCATGACAATGTTCAATGTTCAGCAGTGCTCCACCTGCAATATACATAATGCAGGTACAGCGCCGCTTTCCCCTCTTGAGTCGCCTGATGATTTGCCAGAATCTCTGCAAGGCAGTCCAAAAATCTTTTTCCATGGCCTCCCTGAACTCCTTCCACACCTGAGTTTTTGCTTTAGCCATTGCCGCATGCTGCTTGGCCAGTCGGTACCTATAAGCTTTCTCCGAAGTCCTACAAGCTAACCAAGCCCGATAGGCTTTCTTCTTCAGTCTGCTGGCTCCCTTCACCTCCATTTGGTTCGGGGGTTACCACCACAACAGTTACCAACACTCCTGCAGCCGCAGCTCAGTGCAGCAGCTTCAGGCAATGGAGATGCTGAACATGGTCTATAGAGTTCGAAAATGTGACGTCATTTCCAGGGTAAAACCACAAAGGATTGTAGGTACTAGCTTGCTACAAGAAATCCCTTTCACTGGAAAGAACGGTCACTATCGCTGCCCCCTCTCTCCTCCATGCAAAGAGACAGACACAACGGCCGGGGACGTCGCTGGGTTTTCTTTGTCCAATTTTGGTGGATTTTAATGCTGTGGCTGACGCCAGTGGACTTTCAGTGTTGTTTTGACTGTGTGTTCTAAGTGGCCTGGGGTGTTTTTAACTGTTTAAAAAAAAAGTGAAATAAATGATATTTTAGTAATCGAGTTTTATATTGTTCTTTTCGCTTGGCTACTCCACTGCTCTGTCCATTTTTTGAAGGGTTGCCCTTCACTTAGAATAAAACCTGGTGTCCACCTACATATCTGGCTACTCAGAACATGTCAGTGTCCTGTACCCATCCATCGGTAAACTGGAACTGGGCTTGTTGCAGGGATCTGAAGTTACCAAACACTTCATGAGTGTATGCACTCACACTTAGGAACATATAATTATAAATATGAGCGTGATGAAGGTGGGGGCAGCACGCTAATGTCTTCAGTCCACTCTGTATGCTCGTATGGGCCAAACCCTTTCATTACTTTGTTGTTTTTCCTCGTACTTTTTTTTTGCCTTTTCGTCAAGTCTGTCTTTGTACGGACCTGCCGTGTTCTTCTTCGTTTTGTACATAACTGTTTTTGGGGCAAATAAAATGCAAGTAGGGATTAAAACAGCAGAATGAATGGTTACCGGTGCTGGAAATGCTAGCGCTTGATGCAGTGTTTTGATTTTGCTGCCACTTGTACCCACAATGCAACGCACACAAGTCACGTAGTCTGTCGATCTCTATCCGGTTTTTAAAAAAGACACTAAAAACAGTCAGTGTTCACTGTCGGCTTCTCTCGGTTTTTATTACCGCTAATCATTTTAAAGCTCAGTTTTTAAACCCTTCCTATGTAACTACAGTCCATGCAGCAGTATATTACTGACTAACCTCGTACTGTGGATGGATTATCTCAGTTGTTCTCCTGACTGAAGTTTACAGCATCCTGCCATGTGATTGCATTTGTCCCTAACTATCGGGAACGCTCACATTAACTTTTATCGAGTGGAAAAAAGTCCTCCGTTCATTAGCATTCATCCTCCAGCTTTACTATTTATGTTATGCTAACATAGCTTTGTCGCGCTAGCGATGACGTAGCACATCATTATCTACCAGCTAGTCCAACTTCAGTAACCCTGCAGACGTCACTGCTGTTTAGTTTTCTGTCTTCATTTATGTTGGAAGTGATAGCAGAGCTGTAACTTCCTGCTAACTTCTAACTCCGTTAAATGTCATAAATTCCGTCTTCATGGATGCCTGGATGTTAAACTTAATTGGTACACCTGGTAGAGCAGCCACACTGATCATTTTATGAAAGATGAAAGAATTTAAAGAGTTTTTCAACTCTCAGTAATGCTGCAATGATCGTTTGACTTTGGGACCTGCAGCGGAGTTTGGGCCCAGACATGGCTAACGACGTTAGACTTAAAGACCGGACTGGGACTCAATGTCCCCAGTCTCCCTCAGAATGCTGTTGAAGCTTTGCCGGAGGTGTGTGTTAAAGATCTCACGGACCACTGTTCCCAGCGCACCCTCACTATACGTTTAGGTGTGACAGGTCTGTCCAGCACCGCCCCCCGCCACCTGATCCAACTCACCACCAAGTGTTGATCAGTTGACAGCTCAGCTCCTCTCTTTCAGAGTTTTTTAAAATTGGAATAGTAGTAAACTGGGTCAGAATAGCGTTCATACTGTAAAACACCAGGCCTACTTCATAAAGAATCTGATTAGTTAGGTTAATACTGGAATACTTCTTTGTTTATCTTATTCCTGTGTCTTTGCTTCATTGTGCCAGTGAATTGTTTGAAAGTTAATATTTTTATCTGAAGTGCATAACAATAAGGTTGTTCAGATGCTTTAGACTGCAGTGACACCATGCTGCCAAACAATAACATTAATTAGCTTTTAGGTGGACTAAAAGATTAGCTTCAGCAAGCCTCTTATGCTGGCAAACCAATCATGTTTAAATCTCATGCAAATGCATGGGTATCCCTTAGATACTGCATGCAACAGAAAAATCTTTATATAATCTTAAGAACAGGGGGTAGGAAAACAAGGTTACTGCAGCTCGCGTGCTTTGTATTTTTCCTTTTTCACCAAAGCAGTTTATATAGAAATCTAGAACCTAACGTGAAAAAGCCTTTAATTATTAAAGAATGATGGATAATCAAAATATATTACAAAAGGAATACATAATAATGCTATAACAGAAATGCTATTGACCCACCTTTTTGAGGCAATACAAACGGGGCTGGAAATGTTGTGCCCGGTTTGGGCGCGCTGTTCTGATAGTCATTTTTGCAGATGAATGACGAGCGAATCAGATGTAAAGCAATCAAATCAAATCCTGGTATGAAATGTCCCAGTTAGAACAGGTTTAGTTGCTGACAGGCAAATGCATGCCTGCAGTGAACAGAGGTAGCGTCTGTGAGGAGACTGTAAGACCGGAGGCTAAGGATGGATTAATCCTCCAGTCAGCTGTAAGCTTTTTCTCTCACCCAAGGCAATTACAGAGAAAGGCCTGGCTCAGACTGACAAGAGTCAAGATCGATGCTGTGTCTCAGGGTACAGTGGTAATGGCTGTAAGTAAGTAAAATGTATTTATATAGTGCTTTTCACAAAGTGCTTCACAAAGCAAAGAATGAAAATACAACATGTACAATGTAAAACAGCAAAATACAACATAAAAACAACAAATTAGTTGAAAGCTTGTCTATATAAAATGTCTTCAGCTGTTTTTTAAAAGAATCGATGGAGTCGGTGTAAAAACAGTGTCAGAGAATCCACAGCCATGGTGCTGCTGTCTGAAAGGCCCGACCACCACGAGTTTAAATAGAGTGTGTGGGGCCGCCAGCAGACTCTGACCTGATGACCTCAGAGCTCGGGAAGATGAACGCGGTTTCAGCAGGTCAGATATGTACTTGACCATGTAGGGCCATGAAGGTTAGAACTAAAATTTTAAAATGAAACCTAAAACTTACAGGCAACCAGTGAAGGGAGGCTAAAACTGGAGTGATATGAGCTCTTGTGTTGGTGCCTGTTAAAAGTCATGCTGCAGAGTCTGAAGACAATTTAAAGCTGATTTGTTAAAACAAATAAAAAGACCATTGCAATAATCCAGACGGGAAGAAATAAAAGCATGAATAATCATCTCCACTTTGACACCATTAGTCCCAGTTTTGAAATATTCCTTAGATGATAAAAAAACGTTTCGGACCAGCTGCTTAGAATCGAGCCACATCGAGCTGTCAAACATGACACCGAGGTTTCTGAGGCTCGATTTAACAGAAGGCTCTAAGAAGCTGATATGCTGCCTGATTTCTGAGACCATGGTCTGGAGCAACAATTAGAGTTTCTGTTTTATCAGAGTTTAGCTGGAGGAAGCTGTCATTTAACAATTGCTTAATTTCTGTCAGGCAGTTACTCAAACTAAACAATTTATGAAACTCAGAGACTTTAAAGAACAGTATAACTGAATGTCATCAGCATAGAGATGGTAGGAGATATCATTGTAGCGCCTAATAATTTGGCCTAGGCGGAATATATAAAGCATAAAGAGAATTGGACCCAGGACAGATCCCTGAGGTACCTCACAAGGCAAAACTGTTGATCATCACTTGAGATCGTTCAGATAAATATGGCATGAACCATTTGAAACAACACCAGTAATCCCAAACAGGTTCTTGAGTCTGGTTATCATGATCCTGTGACCCACAGTATCAAAGGCAGATCCAACAGGACCAGATCTGTGTAATGAGCAGGCCACTACTATAGATCTTGGTTCGCTGGCACAGTATGTTGAACCAGTCATCACTGATCTGGGAGTTAAAATGGAGGCAGATCTTAAACTTGAAAGCCAGGTCAGAGCTGCTGTACGATCTCGCTTTTTTCATTTGAGGCAATTAACCAAATTAAAGCCCGTCTTATCGAAACAGCTTTTTGAGACAGTAATTGTTGGGTTTATATTTTATTATTGTCATTTGTATTGAGAAACATGTAATCATTTGTGGTTAGAAGTATATAGTTGATGGCATATTGAAAGAATGTCTCATAACAACTCTGTGTAGCATGAAGAGGGGGGTGCGTTCACTCTTCAGAGTGTTCTGGCATAGATCACACACCTGCTAGGAGAGGTCGTATCTTCTCTTGCTGATATATGGTATAGCAAACACACGTATACCTGTTTGAGTGTAAGGGCCTTTTGTTCAGATGTACCGCTAGACTCCTGGCACCAGCTTTGGGGAGTCTTCACGGGGTCACATCTTGACCCCCCCTCCACACACACACACACACACACACACACACATACATACACACACACACATACATACACACACACACACATACATACACACACACACACACACAGAATCCCACGTATTCAGTAGAATAATGCAAACTAAAACTACATAATAACTTCACAATCTTTAATTAGGGGAATAACATGGCATAAGATAATACTATAATCCCACACACGACACACACAGACAAGGTACTCTTTGTCCACGTGTGTCCCTATAAGAAACGTCATATGTTAATGAACCGATGCATATTCATGTAACCACAATAAAAGGAGTGCTATGGGGAAGCTGGCTGAGAGTCTGACGGAGGTCAAGTGGGTGGAACGACACTTGGCTCCAGGCAGGTCTCCCTCATGTATGAGTGACCCAGAGAACTATGGTGACTTGTGTCTTGCTTTTTGCTGTGTAGTAAATTGTCTTGAACGTTCCAGCGAATAGGTTTATGCTACAAACCTATCAGTAATCCATGCCTTTGTTACATCTAGGCTGGATTATTGTAACACACTGTATTGTGGGGTTAGTGATGCGTCCATTAGGTGCCTGCAGGTTGTGCAAAATGCCGCAGCACGTCTTTTAACTGGAACAAAAAAGTTTGACCACATTACCCCATTTTAATTTCACTCCACTGGCTACACTATCCTACATTTTAGGATTGTTTTTTAAATGTCTTAATGGCACCATAGAGGCTAAGATGAACAGGCACATGGCTCTCAATACATGAGCGGGGCATAGAAAGGGATAGGCAGAAACACCAGAGGGGCCAAACATGAGCTGCTGGTAGACCGAGCAGTCGTCCTAGACTGCAATACCACACTGATGTGTCCTGTGTGTCGAAGCTTCGATGCCTGTGTCGGGTAATCTCGGGGGAGTTTTTGTGAAGCGCGTATCGAGGCTTGCTTTGATTACGTATGCAGTGACGTTCGAGGCCTCGCGGGCAGTCCGTACCACGTGACTGATTCAGGAAGTGGCTCGCCGGCTCGCGCCAGATTTGAAATAAAATGGGCAGCAAAACACAGCTGATTCCCCCGATCACATTGTGTTGTGGAATTGGATTACATACGTCCTACATAGTTTCTTGAGCATTTCTTCTTCGATGGAACCAGCAAGGAAGAGATTTTTTCTCCTCTCTTCTAATAAAGTATGCACGCAGTAATAAATATCAGGAATGATAAGCACCATAATATAAATAAACAACACTACAGATCCTATCATCTGATTTCTGTCTTTTAGTTTATTAAAAAGTGAAGCGCCACACACTAGTTTGTGTCATCCAGATGCACATAAGCATGATTACACAGTTACTAGGGGCGGGTTTTGATTATCGATTAAAATCGATTCTGGCTTGGATAACGTGATATCGATTCATTAAAATCCTGAATCAATTGTTTATTTTTTTTTCCCTGAAATGCCAGAATCTCACGTTAAACCTCACTAAATTTCAACAACCACCAAACAGCTAGAACAGTAAATGAGAGCAGGAACACGGCTTCTGCACAAAGACGTAAACACAAAGTGCCGACGGATCAGAATCAGTGAGATCAGGTTCCCCAGAGCGGCATCGTGGTGGGGGGGCGGCATCACGGGCATCGGCAAAAAAATGCTCGTACTCATGCTGCCCCGACATCAGCCACCGCGTATTGGGAATGTCACAGGCGCCGATCGGTTTTCTATCGCCCATTTGCTGCGAGTAAGGACGCCCTCCGTTTGCGAGGTGCGCCTGCTGCTTGCGGCGCAGGGAGGAGAGCGCGGGGCGGCGGGGAGTCTCTGGCTGGCTGGAGCGACATCTAATAACCAACTCGCAAAATAAAAACAAACCAACAAACACGAAAACACCAGACATCATACAGACTTATAATTTGCACCAATGTTTTTTCTAAATTCTATAAAGTGAGCGCGAGAGCCCTCGGTGCGCCTGCGCGCTGCTGAAGTCAAAGTAAACTTTATTGTCATCTCCGCTACAGACAGTCCAGCATATAGAGACGAGACGACGAGGCTGCAGTTACAGCGGTGCAAGTAAACAAACAATAAATATAAGAAGAGTAAGAAAATAAATATAACTTTAGGACTCGGGGTAAAGGATCAATAACAATTTAAATTTTATAATTTACAGTTTGATGATTTAAAGTCTCACACACAACCTGTCAAAAGGGGCGGGGCCGGCTGCTTCCAAATAAAGCACATTTCATTCATAATGTTGTAAATCCAAGCCCATTATGTACTCGTGATTTCAAGTTCAAGTTCAAATTTTATTCGCCACATGCAGGTTGCCCTGCAGTGGAATGAACCCGCCCCCCGACCATACACACACGACACAGACATCATGGGGATACAAGTCAGAGAACGATTGCATTACTGAAATGTACACTACAATGGGAAAGTACAAGAGGAAAAAAAGAGACCTCTACTCATGCTGGGCTACAGGAGGACAGCATGAGAACAGGAAACAAAAAACTCCTCTGCACAGAAAGCACAGAAAATGTCCACAGTACAACATTATGGAGCACGTGACCAGCAACAGGGTTGGGTAGGGGATGAGGAGTAATCCCAGGCAACACAGCAGCCATCCTGCCACTGCGCCGTCTCTCCAGCGGGGGCCCAGACCTGCCTCGTGTTCCCAGGAGGCAACAAGCATCGAAGGCATTGGAAGGGGAGGGGGATGAGTGAGTGCTTATCAGTGTAAATGTATGTGTGTGCGTGTCCAGAGTTCAGCTGAGACAGTGTCCTCCGCCCTGCCAGGCTAAGTAAACAGTCTACCAGCCAACCCAGGTGGCCTTGCATAGAGTGGGAAGGAACAGACTCAACACAGTCGTTATCAGGGAGTTGTTGATCGGCTCCAGCCTTGGGCCCACAGCTGGCGCCGAAGGGGTATCCGCATTATGATGGTGATTTTTCTTTTGCAAAGACTCATGAGAATTTCAATCCAGCTTCCGCCCAGAGTTGTTCCGAGTGGTTTCTTCTCTGATGTAATCCAACATACATACGCTCAGAGGTGTTATTCTGAGCCTTCACTGCAGCCGTAAGTGTCTCCAAGCTCTTAACCATGCTGCCTTCAGTGAGTCCTTTCTGAGAAGCCGCACCTCGTCCCATTGTTTCAATCCCAGCGGACAGCCTTGTGGGGGTTTGAACAGCCGGTTCCGCTTCCTTAATTCTCCGATAAGCCAGGGCCAAGCCAGCTCCGATCAGCAAGAACCCTGTTATCATGGTTCCAAATAGGTAGATATCTTCAGCGTCCTCGATCCACAGTCCTGCCAGGCACACGATCCTCCATTTCTGCCACCCGTCCATCGTGTACACGAAAGTCCCTCCGGGGCACTCGGGCTCTCCCGAGCCCAGACTTCTTGTTGAGAAAAGGGTGTAAATAGCATTCAGAGACCAGTTGATCAAATCCATAATTCTCTTTTAGGTTTAGAGAACAGACTGTGAGAGAGTGTTCCAGGGAAAGTAATGCACACAAGACAAGACAAGGACACAAGAGGCTAAGCAGGGAAGATAAGGGGAAGGAGGAGAAAAGTGTGACTGCCTTCGCCGAGAGCCAAACAACCCAGGATTTGAATCCTGGGTTGTGTGAAATCCCAGAAATACACCTTAGACAAAGTGAACTAGGGTGTAGGTCTGTTAGGTCATGTTGTAGTGATCCTCGGGTTGGGGGATGGGTGTTCATACTGGAGTGCAAAATTAAAACCAATGTAAGATGGACAAGAAACATTCAAAGCCATCAGGTGCTCAGTTTAGAAAAAATAGAAAAGAAGAGGAGGAGAAACGAGCAAAGATGCAGGTAAGCAGATGTGTGATTGGATGATGGCAGCTCATCCTGAAACAATCAGAATCAGAATAGTTTATTAATCCTGAAGGAAATAATGTGGGTTACAGTTGCTCCAAGAAGAAATGGTAAAAATAAGATTCCCGAAGAAAGGCGACTTGTTCAGCTTCATTTTCTCCGACAATCACGTCTCTGTTTCTGTAAACGTATCTCTTCTGCTTTTTAGATTATCTCAACGGTGCGCACTGATTCATTGTGAAAGGTTAAGGCAAATCCAGGTATACACCTACAAGGTGAGGTTGTACAGTAATGGCATGTATACATGTACAAAGCTCTTTCTGGAATGCGCATTTACTTACAAAGTTAAAGATAGAGAAGACTTAGATGATTGTCATAGATGCAGTTGATGCAAATCAAGCCAAGGCAATAAGTGATTTTTAGCGGATTAATGTCTGGGGTGTGATCTGTACTGAATTTATGTAAGAAAATCAATAAATTGAATAGTTTATCTGGGAAAAAAAAAAGAAATGGTAAAAATAGTAACAGTAACAGACTAAACTCCAAATAATACATTAGGTTACAGATTTTAATATTAATGAGTCAGTGTCAAGTGTTGATTTGTCCTGTTCTCATTGTATGACGAATGATGATGGCTGTCTGGTAGCTGTTTGCTCTCTCTCTCTCTTCATATATGTGTGTGTGTGTTTCTCTGGCGAAATTCAGTGTGGTTCCGACAACAGTTTTATGTTAATGTACAATCCTTAATTAATATGTTGTGTGTGTGTGTGTGTGTGTGTGTGTGTGTGTGTGTGTGTGTGTGTGTGTGTGTGTGTGTGTTTGCCCGGGGCACCAAACAGGCTAGGACCGCCACTGAGTGAGATGTCGCCTTTCTCACGGTCCGGGCTGAAAGCCGACAGCTCGCTGATGTTTCGGCGGGTCCGCGCTTTGTGTTTACGTCTTTTTTGCGCTGATTCTGAAGCTGTTAGTTTGATCTCTCTTCAAACAATATTGAGTAAACCAGCAGCAAAAGAAGATCCAAACTACGCTTCACGTAAACATCGTCATGAATTTTCTCTGACTTTGAATCGAATCGTGGATCAAATCAATTCTAGAAATCAGTGACGACACACAGCCCTAACAGTTACACAATCATACCAAAACTCTGTTCTGATAGTTTCCACTTTCTCTTTTGTATCAAACATCCTGAGACAATATTCGGGATAAATAACCACAATTTATCAATAATAACAATTTTTTTATTCAGTTTAGAGGTTTAGAGCCTGTTTCACTTGAATCGTCCACTTGATGGCGCAGTAGAGCAAATGAATCATCACAATGTTTCGAACCATGAGTCGACCAGGTGGATGGAAGCTTCAGTTCATCACGAGGCTTCATCTCACCATCACTAACTGAGTCATTCCACGAGAATGGTTAAAATCGGACTTGGATGTTTCCACATTTTTTACCAAAATGTATTATTTATATGTATATCCCACATCATTAAGGATATATTTAACTATCAGAAAAATGCATTTTCCCATCTCAGGCATTAGTTTTCTTTTATTATTGATCATATTTTCAAGATGTAGTGACTGTAATTCTTCAACCCCGTTATGGACACTTTGGAGGCTCTCTGAACATTATCATAAAATGTATTTCTAAAGACATCAATATGTTTACATTAATTAGATGTCCCCATACTAATTCAATAATTTTACATAGAAAAGTTACATAAAATCACAAATTTTTACTTTCTTAAATCCTGAAATGTAACTAATGAGTGAAAGCAATCTTGTCATTTTTAATCAAAAATTTAGTTTAACTAAGAATTGTAATAAAAATCAATGATCATATGATAGCGCTCAATATCTTAGACAGAGATCCCCAAACATTAAATTATTTTTTTCAACATTTTAAGAAAATTATATATGAAAATGTAGGTGTGACGGGGTTGAGACTAGCATAACAGGGTTGAAGAGACAAATACAGCGTTACATATAAACAGTTGTTTACTCCTAAATTCAATGTACAGGACTTCCATTAACATTATATCTCACTTTGTAACCATAGCAAGGACACCAGATACAAACTGCAGTAGAGTTAAGTTTTATTAATCTCAAGTAAAAACAACCACAACAGCACATTAACAACTAACAAACATTGTAAAGTGAATTGCTCAAATGTAGCATAATGTGTGTGTGTGTGTGTGTGTGCGTGCGTGCGTGCGTGCGTGTGTGTGTGTGTGTGTGTCTAGGCATAAGTGCTGATGAGGTGCTAAAAGTCACCTCACCCTTGCTCCGATAACATACAATTAAACTTGTTGAACTGGTTGAAGTAATAACAATAATAATCAGTTAACGATTTCAGTGTGTCTGTCTGTATCAGTGTCCATGTCAGAGTGTTTTTGCATGTGTGTGCTTGCTTCGGTGTGTGTGTCTGTATATATGCATGAATGTGCCGGTTGTTTCATGAATTCATCTTGTGAGTCGGTTCCACACCTGTTTCAAGACTTCCACATGGCGCCTTGTCACAGCCCGTGGGGGTGGAATGAGTTCAAGGACATCATCAAACAGGTACCAGAGGATATCATCCTGATGCGGCTAGAACAATCGGTTTGACCCAACACGATGCATGCATTTGACCTGGACTTGTGTTGTTTGTATGTTTAGAATGATGCCTGGATACAAATCATCGTCATATCTGAGAATACACCATTTACCAACCAGCTCCGGACTCTCCCACTGGATTTCTTTTTCTGGATTCCTCCCACTGCCTGTCTGTGATACAGCTGTTTCTATCTTCTGGCCAACAGTGAAACACTGGGTGTTGCAGCTCTTGCAGTTAAACTGCTTCTGTGTTGTGCACATGCAGCTTACATCACGAACCATCAGTTTTCCTGGAGCTGCAGTAACGACCTGGTGAATTCTCATGGTTCCAGGAACAGCTGGTATCTGCTTCGGCATTTTCTCCATAGCTTCCTCAACATCTTCGCTTTTCACAAAGAACAGTTTCACACTTGTGTTTGTTTCAGAAAAGGCCCTGAATAACTCTTCTGCATCTGGGATGTCATGCCCCTTTGCTACCATCATGTCAGCTGCTCTTTTTAAGGCTCCCCCGACACCATCTGGTGCTCCTTTTCCATGACTGGCCTCGAAAAATTCCAAGAACCAGCCTTGAATCCTCTTCTGTCCAGTTATCCTCTTCTGTCCAGTTCTGTAGTGAAAAGGTAGAAGTTTCCTCGTTGTTTGTATCGCGTACAGGCTTAAAAAGTGCAGCAAAGACACTTGTGGATGTTGGCCTTGAAGGTAATCTAGCCCAGGATTTAGGTGCTGCCATATTGCTGGAGGGCCTTTATGTCTACTGGGGGAGATGGTGCTAAAGCACACAGGCTCTGGCTGTGTCCCAATTCAGGGTCTGCACGCTTGAAGTACGCGTACTACGCACGGTGCGTACTATAAGTACGAGAAGTGCGGAAGTGAGAGGCCTGTGAAATGGGACGGTCTAGCCTGCCTCGCGCTGTTCAGGTTGCCTAGCAACCATGATACTAACCGCGAATGACAAAAATGAATGATCAACAAAGCAAAAATGTTTTGTTGATCATTCATTTTTGTCATGACATCACTTTGAGTAGTTGAGTATTTGAGGCTGAGACCACAGGACTGGATATATATATATATATATATATATATATATATATATATATATATATATATATATATATATATATATATATATATATATATATATATATACCCAAGTTAACGCTGAATGTACAAACATCACTAATGTCACATGACTTTGCCAACATGTGGCCAACAGTCATGTTTTAATGTTCTTCGTTATTAAACATTTGCACATAAATAAGTGACATCGTATTCAGTACTTACTTTTGACAGTTCACTCTTCAGCTGCTCCCTTCTGCCGCAAAATTGCGGCAAAATTATCCACACCCACCGCTGCGCTATGAATTGTGTGATATATGGGACCACGAAGTGTGCACCGGACCACGCTTGATATTTGGGGAAATCGACGGTGCATTTGAAGCACACTTCGAATTGGGACAGCCGTCGTCGCATGGCGGTGACGTAATCGCACTTAAAATGCGTACTTCAAGCGTGCAGTCTCTGAATTGGGACACAGCCTGAGAATCCACAAACATACAACACACCAGTATGAAGGGCAGCCTGCTGATGTGAAGCCCCAAAGTGGACCGCCTGTACTTGAGAACTGTATTTACAGCTGTAGTTTTCTGAGAAGTCAACATGTAAAAGTCTCCTCCCCTGACATGTTGTTCTTCAGCTCACGGCAGAAGGCATACTGCTGCTTGAAGTGATGCATTTGAAATTTCTTTACAAAGCTGTGGAAGAGCTCAATGAGGTCCTCTTGTGTGCCCTCCACAGATTTCTTGACTGTCACCTTGACAGTTGCCTCCATCTCTCAGCTCACTCTGCAGGTTTCTCTCCCTTCTTTCAGGATCAGCTTTAAGGCGTTCCCGATACTTCTTTTGCCTTTCTGCTGCTGTTGTTGGTGCCATCTTACTCGCATCCTTAACATGGAACATAAATCACATTCAGCATGCATGCAGTATAAGAATGGTGATTGAATATAATAATAATTGATTTAAATAATTGGATAACTTAACAACCAAAGTATTAAACTCTCAACCCCATAACAATCTCACAACCGCGTTACAATCAAAAACATAACAGGGTTGAGATTTTTGCACAAACGGGCCGCTGCTCAATATAGTGAATACCAGACAGAGAACACATGGCATGCATGAAATTCAAAATCACCATATATTCAGGAACTAACAAAAAACTTTTCATAAGTAATAGTTTTCTTTTTTTCATGTTACGGTGTTGAGTCATTGAGGTTGATGACCACAATATCACAAGATAAATGACTAAAATAAAGGAAAAGAATGGAGCAACTTGCCTGTCTCTGGTCCTGTTGTCCAAAAGACTTCAGTGATGTCACTTCCTGATGTATACGAATTCTGGATCACACCATTGTATTTATGGGGGTGGGATCATTCATGTGACGGGGTTGAAGGGTTAGTCAGGTACAGGAATAATTGTGATTTTATTGAATAATTAACAATTAAATTTGAAAAAAAGAAATATTAACAGCAAAAGAGCACAAACAGATGTTTAGGTTGATACCAAAATTTATTGACTTTTTAAATAGTTTTATTTGGTATTTTCAAAGTAAACTTTCATCAAGGCCATGAGGGACATGACAAAATAGGTGGTGTCAAATGAAAAAACTGTATTATTTCCCATAAAAAGATCAAAATTAGTTCAGTTTTTTACACTGTATTAAATGGTACATTTCAATATATATGTAAAGCTGTTTAAACAGAAAGTTTGGTGACCCAATAGATGAAATACACCATAAGAGGTGAGAGGGACTCAAATTGTGCCATTTTCATGGAATGACTCGACTACACGACAACCTATGACTCAATGACCCACACATGTATCAACTTTATTTAGTTATTTATTTAATTTTGTACTTTTTTGATATTATTAGGATGATTTAAGTTTAACGAGTAAGTTCTGAGTTCATTTTTGCCACGTCTCTGAGTTTGCTTACAGCTGCAAGGCTCTTAAATACAGTAACAAAGTATTTGTATTTCTTTACCACTAACCTCTGGAAATTATATTACAATACTGTTCAAGAGTTTTGCGCTGTGTTGTAAATTAGTCTCCATGAAAAATGTGCCAATAAGGGCATCATTTGCAGAAAACGTCCATTTGAAATCAAAACTGAGTGTCACGATACGGACTGTGTTGTGACAGCTGAAACGCACAAGCGAAACGTCGTTCGGAGGATTCCTACGGACCGTGAACGCAGCACTGGACTCAGCCCTCCCATCCACCCTCTGTATCGATGTAGTTGTTTCAAAGATGGCGGACTTCCTGCCGTCCCGCTCCGTTTTATCTGCATTTTTCCCCAACTGCCTCCTTACAAGGGGCGAGGCAGAGCAGCTGCGGAAATCCAAAGAGATAGATAAGTGTATTCATCGAGACAAGACTTATGTTAAAAGGCTTGTAAAGATCTTATTGCTCGGGGCGGGAGAAAGCGGCAAGTCCACTTTCCTCAAGCAAATGCGTATTATTCATGGGCAGGACTTCGATCAGAAGGCCAAAGAAGAATTCAGGGCTACGATTTTTAGTAATGTTATTAAAGGTAAGCCGACATTATACCGACTGCTTTTCACATATTGAAACAGGTTTGTTCCGACGTGTGTAGAGATGGGGCTGTAGGAGCAGCCAGTGGGAAGTTGCTAGCTTCTGTTCAGCCGATTTTCTGTGTTCGACCAAGCTAGTCTGGTTAGCTTGTTGAGTAGCCAAGAAACGCCTCTGCTGCTTGTGTGTGCATGGTGGATCTGAACGCAGCACTTGATCGTCTGTGATTAGTAAAAGCTTCGCCGATATTTACGTATGATTTCTGCTCTCTTGTTCAGTCAAAAACATGCAGACTGGTTCGTCTTTATGGACAAAGTTGAGGAAAAGGGAACCAGTTTATTTGGAGTGCACTGGGTGTGTTGTTTATTACTTTTAAGCCTCTAAGTGTTACATAATCGCTCTGTAGCGATGTCTTTTTGCGAACCAGGCCAGTTTTTCATTGCTTTGCGATAAAAGAGCAGACGCGAGCATGCTGTATTATGGGAAGTGTTGCCTTGTGTGGTTTGTCATGAAAGTTTTTGTAGGAAGTGCAGGGCCACCCATGCGAGAGCTGCCGTTTTGTTCCAGCTTAACTGGTTTTCATGCTTTCTGGGGATGTTTGCCAACATTTCAACTGGTCTAAACAGATATTTCTAGTCGCAGAATAATCATATTTATGACATTTTATAGGTGAAAATGGACGTTTTGTTTTTGTTGTTGAATTTGAATATAAATATTAAGTCATTTTTTTGTAATCAAATATTGAAGTAAACCGATGTCCAGATTCTAATTGTTGGCCAAAATAGTCAGCAGTTTACAGATGCAAAGTTATTCATTGGGACTTTCTATAGATAATTGATGAATAAATTAAAACATATTAGATAAGACTAATCTATAAAGGACCATTCATGTCTCTTTAAACATTGTTGAATAACTGAAATCTCACAACCTGCAACCTAACAGGAAAGGAAAAACCAGCTGTTTGTGGAGAAGCACAGCAAACCGTGACCGACAGTTACACAGCAAACAATCGTCAAAGGCATCTGGTAGAGTGAGGCACGTCTGTGGCGCTATGCTCATTACAGCACCATACTTTAAATCATCTAGGTTACTGTTAGCTGAGCTGACATAATTCTGCCCCGTACACGAGGAGGTTTTCTAGTTTTATTCAGTGACGTCTTCAAACTGGTCAAACTTGAGACACAGTTGCAGGCACTGGAGCTCCGAGTGCTCCGAACCTGTGGTTTCACACGTGTTTCACGTTGATACAGATCATACGTTGATTTCAGGGTTTTTCCAGAAAAAAACAGCATCAACTAACTAACTAGGCCTACTTTAAAGAATGATACCGTCCTACTTCCTTAACGTTTCGTCAACATTGAAGGATTCTTATGACCTGCAGCACATTTCCTCTTTCTACCGTCACTCTAACAATTGCTGACAGATGGCATATAAATCTTTTCAGGGTGGGACTCTCACCATGAAGTTTGGGAGTGATTCCTTTAGATTTCTTAGAGCAACTTTCTTATAACAGAGATGAGCAATTTCATCCTGGATGGCGAAATACCGAAATTTGTCAATCCCACCATGATTTCACGAAAACTCGCTTTGCAATTTAACGTCACCGCTGTCTTTACACTGAACGAAGATAACTGATCTGACCAAATCCCTCAGAGGAGTTGCTAAAAATACAAGATCTGAAAATATCACCAAAATTATACATTGAGTTAAAAATGGCTGACTTCATGTTGTTGGTTCTTTTTGTTGAGACTTTTTACGCCCTGTTGTCTTACAGGCTGCCAAATGTCAGACTCATAGATGAAACGTAGTGCAGCGGCTGCTTTTTGAAATTTTGTAGGTGGTGCTTGGAGACAGTGTGCAATAGGGCTGCCACGATTAGTCGACTACTCACGATTACGTCGACTATCAAAATCATCACGACTGATTTAATAGTCGACGCGTCGTTTGAAGCTTTGTAAGATCCCAAAAGACGCAGGAATAAGTGGCAGGATTTAAGAGTGTAATAACGGACTGAAACAGAAGATGGCAGCACTGCATGTACAAGGATGCCAGCTGCTGTTAAACCCCGAAGAAGAAGAAGCTGTGTCCCAGAATTCATAGCGCCCCAGCTCAGTTTCCAACAATGGCGGCAGCTAGTTAGTTTTAATATCCATCCATTCGCTTCGGCTTATCCTTTTCAGGGTTGCTTCAGGCCGTTTAACGGCACCAGGATGGACCTGAGTGATGCCCCGATCGTGTCATTTGTAGCACATACCCAGTGCATAGAAGAATACATATCCACCATGATTGTTCATCCAGTTTAGTTTTCTACCATTGTTACCACATGAAGTGTTGGCCCTAGTCATCATATCCTGCCTAGAAATGTTCCTGCCCTTGTGCTAATGCAGAGTCACAGTCAGATATATGAAACGTGCGTACTTGCTGATCTTGTTGTTACCAGCTTACGTATTGTGAACCCCGGGCTCGTGCATGCTGCCTGCAGTCTGTTGAGCTGAAGTGTAGAAAGTAGTGACGATGTTAAATACATGAATCAATCATGTCTGAGGAGGAAGTCAGAAAGGCCAAAGGGACAGTGACTGTGGCTCGCTGTCACACAGAGTCTGGATGTTAAAGTTCAAAAAGTAAATGAGATCAGAAAAAGAGAAAGCAACAAAAAGCCTGATCTGTCAGCCTGAGATCAGAAACTCAGGGAAGTGAAAAACTCATTATTGACATGAGGTAGTGACGCCTGTTACTACAAAACTGCCAGAATACAGAGTAAGACAAAAATATTGCTGCATGTCAAAGCTGATCTGCAAACACACAGTTCATCGTGGAAGGGTTTCTGATTGGTGGCAGTTTGTAAACACCCGTCTGACACACACGTGCAGCTCTGTGTTTCTATGCCAGGCGAGCAGTCTGAATCAGTCTCTTTCATACGCTCATTGGGCTGAAGGTGCTGAATTTGAATCGACCAATCAGCAGCAGCCTGTGTGTGATCCCTGGGCAGGAAATCCCTGCTGAGATACAAACACACTGTGGGTCCCACTGAGAAACCTGTGACAGCGTGAGCACGACGACACGTGTGTGAGTCTGCAGCACTGAAACAATGGCCCCGGAGCAGCTGGCGTTGTTGTGGATGCAGACTGTGTCCTCGTTGAAATCGTGTGGTTCACTGTGTTTGTGTAAAGGTCGTTTCTTTTTCTTTTTTTCTTTCTTTCTTTTTTTTTGTGTCCCGTTTGGATCTTTAGCATCAGAATTGTTGTCTTAAGGCCAAGAAAGATGCCAAGCAGATTTATTTTACCAAGTGGATCATCATGGCCTTGCCATATTGGTCCATTTGTTTGACCTTTATTATAATTATGAATTTATTTTATTTTCAGTTGCTACAAACGGGACAGACGTGACTGGGGGATAGGACAGGGAGAAAGAATGAAAGAAAGAGAGGGAGAGAAAGAAAACCAAAGGGGAGAAGAGACGGTGAGAAGGGGGGAAGAAAGAAAAAACAAACAAACAAAAAAAACCAAAAAACACCTGGATCACCTGTATGGAGAAAAAAAACAGAGGAGACAGCAAACAACAAAGAGCAACATAATAAAAACAGCACCATCACAATAAACTAGCTAGCAGTAGATATCAGTAAATACTAAATAATAAACGATATTGTGCAGCACGCAAGATAGACAGCGCACAATGTGCTTTGAGGCAGCAGCCAAGAAAGCTGTAGTCCACGTCTGTGAATACCCGTGTGTACACCTGTGTGCATGGACGCTTGTTTTTAAAAGGTTCCTTCATGTAATGATCTGCTAGAGGGTGTGGGGGGGCCACAGCCCCGTCCTCCAGGGCATGAAGCAGGTATGGAGGAGATCCAGGCCCCAGACATCCAGAGGCCCCCAGAACACAAGAGACCAAGGAAGACCAACAGAGGGGCAGCCGCGCCACTGTCCCAGAAAGAGCTGAGGAGAGTCCCAGATGAGGGCTCACTCAGCAGCCGCGGAGCAGAAGCCAGGGGGGGTTGCAGTGACGCGCCCGTGAGCTCCGCCGGCAGCCAGCTGTGCCTGAGTGACCGAGCCCCAGGCCGAGAGGCCGGGGGCACCCCACCTCCGAAGTGGCCCGAGCGAGCCCCAGGCTCCAGGCCCCGATAAGCAGCCACCAAGGAGTGAGCCGGTGTGTACCTGGACGCCCATCCCCAGACACAAAGAACCACCAACGCACCGATGTCTGAGGGAGTCCGCCACTGGCAGGGGAAGTGGTGGTGGGGGGAGATAGGCCTCCAAACCTTGGAGGGCCTGAGATGTCCCCAGAGAGGTGGTGCCTGACACCCAACCTGACATATAGACACAGACATACAGGCACACACAGACACAAACATCCATTCCCACCCTCATGCTCTCATATGCACTTACTCCACACTCAACCAACGTGGAGACAGACATAAAGAGACGCTGTACACACGATCACACTCCCCAAGCGTACTCTACGAACCGGGTCTAGGTACCCTTGCCCCTGGAGGGGGGAACTGCACCCAGACCCAGGTGGTGTTACCCTTTTCCCTGCGGTGGGGGGAGGCAGACCGCCCCGACTCCGCAGCAGCAGGGAGGCCCCACACTCCAGACCGCAGTCGGACGGCCAACTCCTCCTCCTAGCCCCCCCCCGCTCCAGCAGGCCGCAGAGAACGGGGGTGAGAGAAGACTCCAAACCTCCCTCCACCCGCTCATTGTAGTGTTGATGCATGTGTGTTCTAAGGTGCATTTAAAACCCAGGAGGGCTTGGAGCTACCTGCCAGAGAGCAGCAGGTAAGCGCATGGTCTCTCCTGCTAGCCCTCAATGTCTACGTGTATTTAAAATTGAGAGGTGGGCAACGACGCCAGGGGTGGGGTGTACACCCTGATGGTACTTTGGACTCCGTGTATCGTGCCCACCCCCAATATCCTATATGTATGTGTAATGAGAGTGTGAGTAATGTGAATGTCTAAGTTGTGGGATAAAATTGAGGCAGAGGCAGCCAGAAGGGGACGGGGGGGGGGGGGGGGGGGGGTAGCCTCCTCTGCACCCTGGTGACATACCCCTACTCCAAGGTCCTGCATGTGTGGGTGGTTGTGGTGGAGCGGGAAGAGGGAGGCAGCTGGAGATGGGGAGGGAAGGAAGGGAGGGGCAGGTGACCCCTCCCTGGGGCCAGCTCCCCTGCTGACCCCAGTAGGCACCCCCATACTCCGCGACCCGCCAGGGAAAGGGGGCCCAGGCCCATCCAGACCGGGGCCCAGTGCAGCAGCGCCCCCCGGCCCCACAGAGCCCAGGACAGTCCACCCAACCCCACCACAGAGAAAACTGCACCCACCCCACCATCCACTCATCTTCCAGACTACATGAGGCAATAAACACCCAGGCTGAGATCTTCCTCCACCTCTCCTGTATCTCCCCCTCCTGCAGAGAGCTCCTGGGGAGAGGAAAGGTCGTTTCTTAGTGAGGACAGCCACAGCTGCATGTATTACACATGTATGTTTGGCTGTGAAAGAGAGAGAGGTGTTTTTGTCAGCTTATCGTCCACCCTCAGATTTTAGAGCAGGTGATGTCATCACGCAAAATTCTTCATTAAACTTAAACTGTTTGAAAACATTAAACATAATATATTAAGAGAACACCTTAATAGATCGAGGAGCGGTTTTAAGTTCTCCTCTTGCTCCAAGTCTTTGGAGGCTTTGAAGAGGAGTTTCTCTCCTCGTTTGAAGAGAAACCATCAAACGTTACAAAAATGAAAGTAAGAGCACAGTCCTGATATGCAGAAGTAGTTAAGCACACAAAACGTACGGAAGAATAAAACAGAACAATGATAAAGACGTGGAGCTCAGCAATGCAGAAGCTTAAACAGTGTAACTTCCTCTAATCTTATTCATCTCTCTCCTATGTTGTTTTCCCAAATACAGAAATGTGCTTCATTGTCAGGGCAGCTTCTGAAACCACGGTTACCAAAGTATCACAGTTCATTAGTAATAATCAGCCTGGCTCAGCGATGGTCAGAGCGCTGGTAGCTGCACCAATCAAGTTTATCATCATTGTCTGATTCCAAATAGACGGCGTCGGCCTCGCTGTACTTTCATGTTGCACACTGGCAGCACAGACATGTGTGGGCAGCACAGACATGTGTGGGCAGCACAGACATGTGTGGGCAGCACAGACATGTGTGGGCAGCACAGACATGTGTGGGCCTGCACAGGGAGTGGTGTTCCTGACTCATCCTCATCAAATGAGGAAACACAGGAGGATAGTTAGGACTGCTGCTGTGTTGTTGTTGTTGTGTAACTTTGTAAATGCAGACACGCGTGTTAGTAGCGTCTCAATTCCCCCTCTGCTGTTTTGGTCTTGTTTTTCAAACAAAGGTCAGAGTCGATCTTATGTCAGTAATCTGGGGTTATTACACAGAGCTGCTGGTTTGCTTTCCTCCCCAGCACCTGTGTCATGGTTGCTTCCAGATGCTTTTCTCATACAGTCACTGGCAGCTGTGAGCTCCATGACTTTTGTGTAGCTTTGCAGATGTTGCTCGTTGTAATCTCACAGACCATGAGATGTTCTAAAGAGACAGTCACATCCTGTCTCCATGACTCCCTGTGTTCCTGTGTCATGAAGTATACAAATACATTTACATGTTTTCATACATGTATGTCTTTGTGGTATTTTTCACTATTTGCACTGTTTAGTGATCTTATAAGTCAAATTGTAAAAGTGATATGCAGATGAGTCAGTTATGAAGCTGTAACTTGGAGCCCACATCTGGCCCAGCACACAGATCGCTCATGTGTTTTTGTCACTGTCTGCAGGCATTCGAGTGTTAGTGGATGCTAGAGAGAAGCTGCACATCCCATGGGGTAACACGTCCAACCAGCGGCATGGAAACACTATGATGGCATTTGACACTCGGTCGGCGATGGCTCACGGTCACGGCATGGTGGAGCCCAAAGTTTTTCAGCACTACCTGCCGTCAATCAAGGCCCTGTGGGCGGACCAGGGCATCCAGAATGCCTACGATCGGCGCAGGGAGTTCCAGCTGGTGAGTGAATCTGCTCAAGTCCAGTCGGCTGTCAGGTGACACCTAAAAAACCTTAACTGGTATTCTCACCAAACGCTCAGCTGAAATCGTTATTTAACCCTGTCATGCAGGAATTGTGACAACCTCAGTCTGGATTTTATTCTTTAGTATTTTTATCCATCTTCAGTCATGAAAAGATGAATAACAATCCTGATTGAGGTCGTCATAATGCATGACAGGGTTAAATGACAATAACTACAATGATACAGGTCATACATCTGTAGTAACATTAAAGGACCAGTGGGTGGCAGAGTGTGGGGCGACACATCAGAGTGTAGTGGTTTATGTGCAGGTACACCATCAACACTGACACAAACACAACAGCCTTTGAATAGCTGTCCACTGTAGTGACCAGTATGGTGAAAGGGTGACAGCAGGGGCCAAACAAGATAAACATTTATTGAACACTCAAACAATGTTTTTTAAACATAAATGTGAAGAAAAACCGACAGGAATATTATTCCAGTTTAAATAAACTTAAAAAAAGAAACTTTAACTTTAAATATCCTGTCAAAATGATGCAAGTTAGAAATATGAACATGCTGCCAAAACCCCAGAAAAAGTAAATGAGAGCAAACACAAGGTTGGAGCCGCATGTAGACGAGCTGGGCGCTGCTGCAGGAGTGGAGCTAATAAACTGTGCGGGCCATTCAGTGTCTTTCCCTGAGTGCATCATTACACTGCAGCTGCATCTGAATCTGCACAGGTGCAGCTCAGCAAAGTGCGCTGACTTGGTTCAACGTTACTGCAACAGGGAAAGTGAGGCAGGCTGCACTGGTGCATTAGTGACAGCTTCACTTGAAACGCCTTCACCGCATCACACATGTCCATGAACTGACAGGTTTCCTTGCTGAGCTCAAAAACTCTGTTGAACTTTTATCCCGACTCAGCCAGCGGAGCTCTGCATGAAGGAATGTGGGCAAACTCTGAATCTATTTCCCACATAAAAGACTGAAACTGACGGTGATTTAAACTTTTAGCTCAGGTAAAATGTACGGTCTGCATCACGGTGACCATTACATGCTCCATTTTTAGGACTTTACCACACAGCCTTTCCTGGTGTGTGATGCAGTGATGTGCTGTTAACTCACCGGTACATTTCTCCTGCATCTTTACTCGCATCCTGCTGACTACTTTTTTCACCGCACAGCACCGGCGCTCCATCTGTTGTAAGTCCAAAAAGTTTGTCCCAGGACAGTTTCACGTCGTTACACTTTGACATGCGTTTTAAAAAATGTCTTTTCCTGTCGTTGTCCCGTGCATCGATTTAATGTCCAATATTTCCTCTCCACGGATGAAGATGGTCAGCTGTGCAACGTCCATCATGTCTGTCCTTTCATCCACAGCCGACTATGCAATAAAGTTTTTGCTTCTTTCACACAACTGTGTTCTTAAATCAGTGACCATCTCACAAACCGATCAGCAATCGTATTTCTGCTCAGGCTCACATTTGCCAAACTCTGTGTTTTGTCTGGACACAAGACGTCGCACAGCTTCATCCTGCAGCTCTTCAGAGCGGTACCGGGCTGATTTGGCTCCTCTGCTACAATAAAACTTGCTTTCACAACAGCTTCACTTTGTGGTTTTGCTCTGGTGACAAACGTCTGCTGAAACGTCAGATTCTTCTTTAGCTCGTCTACTTCCTGTAGTTTCTGCGTTTCGGTTTTTCGGCTTATCCTGACGTTTTGTCTCGTAGTGCCGTCTTAAATTAAATTCCTTCATTACAGCCACATTAGCTCCACTAATAAGACGCACGGGTTTACCAGCATGTCTGTAAACATATATTCAGCCTCCCACCGGCGCTGAAAGGCTCTGCTTTCAGAATCGTTTCTCGCCACCATTGTGAGCGGCGAGCTTCACAATAACAGAAGTTTGGCTTGATTGACGCGGGAATGTTCCCAGGTAGCCTAGCGTTCAGCAAGGAGGCTGCAGCGCTGCATTATGGGATCTGTTGTCTGTGTGTTATTAGCGTCTCATATCGCCGGGCCATGCATAACAGTAATAAAAAATCTATATAAAATGATCTGGCGGGCCGGAAGTGGCCTTGACTTTGACACATGTGGGTTAGAGGATGTTTGCATTCACTGAATCAAACAACCCACTAGGGCTGCCACGATTGGTCGACTAGTCACGATTACGTCGACTATCAAACTCGTCGACGACTGATTTAATAGTCGACGCGTCGTTTGAAGCTTTGTAAGATCCCAAAAGACGCAGGAATAAGTAGCAGGATTTAAGAGTGTAATAACGGACTGAAACAGAAGATGGCAGCACTGCATGTACAAGGATGCCAGCTGCCGTTAAACCTCGAAGAAGAAGAAGAAGCAGCTGTGTCCCAGAATTCATAGCGCGGCCCAGCTCAGTTTCCAACAATGGCGGCAGCTAGTTAGTTTTAATGTTACTGTTAATATTCTTTCTGGGTCACAAAATAAACGTTTAACATATTTTCAGGCGAGAATGTAGCTGTGTAAACCTCAAATATCTGCTCAGTTTATCAAGACACCGCATATTTTCAAAAGCGCTCCGACGTTTTCGGAGACGGCTGTTACCCACTAGCTCGATAGCGAGCCGGGGGCTAGGTCACTAGCGCGGTGAGAACACCGGACTCCCGGCAAATCGTCTTCAAACCCACCGCCGTCTTTCACTGCTCAGGTTAAACATGATATATGAGTCACTTAGATAACTTAAAAATGTTGTTGTTTGGCTTTTTTTTTAGTATTTTATTTGTTCCTGAGTAAATCTGTTTGGCTGAGATTAAAGTTAAAGTTCTTACACAGCTGAATAAACATCAAGCAGACAGCTGATTATCAGAAGTGTGAGACGCTGGAGAATATACTCCGGTGTCCTGTTATATTTTAGAAAGCAAGGAGTTTATTAAACTTCACCGAAACAATCTGCAAATTTCAATAAAATTTAATAAACTATCATCTTGTCTTTATTTTTAGTTTGCACCTTAAACACTTAAAGCTGTAAGCTAATGATAGTTATATAAGAGCAGATGCTGCTGGTGCAATAAGCTGTACTTTTACGTCCAATGGATGATGATCTGATTAGTCGACTAATCGCAAAATTAATCCGTGACTAGTCAACTATCAAAATAACCGTTTGTGGCGGCCCTACAACCCACCAAACCCACGATACAGTTGGAAGAAACAGGTAGTTCCAGTTTTTCAGGTTTCCACATGCCACGGTCTCTGCAGTGAGGCTGACTGTTGCATATCTACCCTGGATGACACAAACACAGCTGAACCCTTATTCATGGGAGTTTCACTAGTAATCAAAAGCCGCCATCTTCTTCTGATGCCACCCACAACCTCAGATGAAACCACTGCCTGCTGTCTGAGCATGCTCTATGGTTCATCTTTGCTTTTAGATAAAGACGGGGAGAATAGATGAAGGAGACCTGAGTGTGCCCCCGCCCAGGGTCAGAGGGGATGGGCTTCAGTGTAGAGCAGGGCGATATGGCCAAAAATATTTATCACGATATATATTTGAAAATTTGTGATAACGATATAACTGACGATATAATTGATGCGAGACAAAATACAACTCCACAACATTACTAGCACAAAAAAAAAACATCCATTTATTGTCACTTAAACAAGAAGCTGGTTTTTATGTACATTAAAGCTTTATAAAAATGTAACAGTGCAAATGCAAATTCCTTGCTGAAAGTTTAACCAAAAGGCATTTCCAGTAGAAATGGGCTGACATATCCTGAGCATAACCATGTATAATATCCACTGAAGTTAAAAAGAGCTGCTTTGCAACATTAAACTGCAGTGTGCCAAATAAAAAAGTCAAATATGTATTTCTCGGACCATAAGGTGCACAGGATTATAAGGCACATTAAGCGAAACAAAGCAGTCAGATAAATCAAACTTTATTAAACTCATTCTTCTTGCTTCCTCCACTTCTGTCCCATCGATTCATTAATGCTGTATTCTATCACAGCTGCTCTATTCCCATGTTGTTGCAGTATATTAATGACTAACCTCGTATTGTGGATGGATTATCTCAGTTGTTCTCCTGGCTGAAGTTTGGTCCGTTTACAGCATCCTGCCATGCGATTGCATTTGTCTCTAACCATGAGGAACCTTAACGTTAACTTTTATAAGTGGAAAAGTGTTAGTGTTCGTCCTCCAGCTTCACTGTTTATGTTATGCTAACATAGCTGTGTCGCTAGCGATCACGTAGCACATCATTATATACCAGCTAGCCCAACTTCAGTAACCCTACAAACGTCACTGCTGTTTAGTTTCGTGTCTTCATTTATGTTGGAAGTGATAGCAGAGCTGTACGTTTGAATGTTTTCAGAAATCTCTCCGTCAGAACATGCTATATCATGGAAACTAGCGAGCTAACCTCCTGCTAACTTCTAACTTAAATGTAATAAATTCTGTTTTCATGGATGCCTGGAATTTAAACTTCATAGTTACACCTGGTAAAGCAGCAATGCTGATTGTTTTATTAAAGATGAAAGAATTTAGACAGTTTTTAACTCTCAGTGATGTTCGTTTGACTTTGGGACCTGAAGACGGAGTTTCGGACCCAGATTACTCCCAGATTTATGAGCACCTTAGTGCGACAAATACGGCAATAACGACGGCCCGCCTGCATGTTCTGCAAAAAAACTGTGCTTTGGTGTGTATCTGACGGACAAACACCAAACCAGTTCCACATCACTGAAGTTGCACCATTTTTACAAACCAATTCTGGTTCATCCGTTTCACTCAACGATCCGCGTTCCCCCTTCTCATTCTCCGTCGCCGCCATGGTTTTTCCACCATGTGCGTATGAAAACAAAGGCACTGCGCATGTGTGTTTTACCCATATTCTATCGTGATATTTTATTTTCTTATTGTTGCCCAAAATTATACCGGTATTACTGTGAACGGTATAATATGGCCCAGCCCTACTCCAGTGCTTAGTAATATGGATCCATGGCTTGAGACAGTAATGAGAGAGGAAACCTACAAAGATGCAGTCTGAGTGCTGCGTACCTGCAGGATACAACAGGGCTTCGTAGACACCAACAAAGCTGTGATGGTTTGGGTTTAGCATCACTGGCTGAACTGGGTCATACAGGTACTGTTTTATTATTTGGCTCTGACTCCCAGGCAGTCCCATTACATGGACAGTTTCTACTGTTCAGCTGCTCGAGCTAATCCATGAGCTTGGCTCTAAAAACCTTGTAGGATTGTGTTGTGGATGCATCAGTCTAAAAGCAGCTAAATGTATTTTTCTAAAAGAAAAAGGATGGGTGGTATCCAATTAAGTAAATGACATTAATGCGAACACCTCCCATGCAGAGGAGGGTCTCATGTGTCACATCTGACATGGATCTCCACTCTTTCTCTTTCAGGGGGAGTCGGTCAAGTATTTCCTGGACAATTTGGAAAAACTCGGACAGTCGGTAAGTCCCAAACACACACTAACAGAATAAAAGTGTAGTAACACAACTTTGTGTGTTATTTTACACATTTAGGGACAAAGTCTCAGACATGTGGACGATTTTAGCCAAAAACTGAAAACTGCTAAGAGCTTAACTCAGCAGTTTCAAACTATCCAGCTGTGACGAGGAGACGAATGAGTTTGTTTTTCAGCTGTTTCACTGGACCGTGAGTTACTCTTTGACATGTTTAGCTCAGTTCACGAGGCCTGGCACTGAAACTGAACTGGGCTTCCCAGAAACTAGATCATCCATCCCTCCACCCATCCCTCCCTTCATCCACCCATCCATCCAGCCATCTAGCCATCCATCCACCCATCCCTCCATCCCTCATCCATCCACCCATCCATCTAGCCATCCACCCATCTAGCCACCCATCCATCCATCCCTCCACGCACCCATGCATCCACTAATCCATCGACCCAGCCACCAATCCATCATTACAGTCTATTCGTGATTTAATAAGGGAGTGGATTGTTTTTTGGATTTTGTTTCCCACACGTGGCGAGGTCGGTTTGATAGTTTTTCCCTGTAAAAAATGAAATCATTATTTAAAAACTGCGTTTTGTGTCATCTGTGTCCAAGAGCCGAACATGCACACATAAATCATAAGAGTTTTTCATGCACTGTAATTCTGCATCGAATATGCTGATATCAGTAAACCTGTAAATGAAATGCAGAACACCAGATTATACTTCCAAAGTTTTGATGTGCCATAATTGGATTTTCAAATGTGGAAAAACAAACACTGACAACATCTAAGCACATCAGAAGGCAGTGGGATTTTCCCGCACTATGACAACACATGTCTGGTCTCATCTGGGAGGTTATTGGTGATATTTTCTTTGCGTTAGCTTTCAGAGATTAACTGTGAATCCCAGAACGTTGTGTTTTCCAGGTCTGGTTCAGTGTGTGGCATTAGTTAGTGTGTTTATTTAGCCACTTTCTTTGGATATTCCTGCAATTCAGAGCCGTGTAAAGATCAAAAGTACTTTTTTAATCTTTTAGATAAAGAGCATAAATAAAAGTAAAAGTTCTTTAAGGACCACAGAGCAGCCTTTTGTGTCTGACAGCGAAACGTCAGACGACTTTGAAGGGAGACGCTGAGTGCTGAGGGTGTGGACAGTGGTGCGAGTACTTTGAGGAGCTCCTCAGTCCTATTGGCATGTCACAGGGCAACAACAGTCTGGGGATGGGGGTGATTTGTCCATCAGTAGGGATTGAGTTCACTATAATCAAACCACACTGCTGGGCAGGCTCTGCACGGCTCTGCACGCTGTGGGTTGTCCTGGTTGATGCGCCTCCACAGCAATGCATGGAATTTAAAGCCAGTGCCTTAGGACTGTAGGATTGGCACATTGGGAGGTCATCTTTTCTTTTGGTAGCTGATCTCTGAGTTTCTTTTAAAAACAGTTGTTTGTTTTGTTTGTTGTGTTTTTTTAAGTAACTCTTAAGTAGATCAGTGCAACTTTACCAGTGTAAAGTGTTTTGGTGTAAATCTTGACAAAAGCATATCACACTGCAACACTTATCTGCTTGCAGGACTACCTTCCCAGCCAGCAGGACATCCTTCTGGCCAGAAAACCCACCAAGGGCATCCACGAGTATGATTTTGAGATTAAGAATGTGCCTTTCAAAATGGTGGACGTGGGTGGGCAGCGCTCTGAGAGACGGCGCTGGTTTGAATGTTTTGAGTCGGTCACATCCATCCTCTTCCTTGTGTCCTCCTCTGAGTACGACCAGGTGAGTTATGTGGAAGCAGAGTGTTGCTCAGTATGCTAACCTGGCTAAAGATTCAGCTAACAGCAGTTAGTTGGGTCTTTGTCTTCTTACTGAGTTCAGATTGATTGGAAAGCCTGTCTCGAACCCTCTGATGTTCTGTCTACTGGTGTTTTTCATGGAAACCTTCACTAAGTATCCTGCTTTGTTTACTTTGGTTAATGTCATTTAGGGATGTTTTTGTCCAGTGGTGAAGCAGCTTTGAGTCTAACAGTGGTGTGCAGTGATGCTGATTACATAACGAGTATGTATAACAATAAATGGAGGCGTTTGGGAGAGGGGGGTTGCAAAGCAGCTTGCAGGGCAGCAGCAGCTCCATGCAGGGTGATGCAGTTAGATAGCGTGCCCCAGTAGGATATGCATGAAGGAACCGACTGAGCCAACAGCTGGACAAACGTAGAGACTGATCCATCTGTAGATCTCAGCTAACCTGCAGCGCTCTGGCTGGACTCCACAGTCGGCCTTAACCTCAGTCTGTGCTCAGATTTGGTGGGTGTGCTTACCATCATTAAAATGTTTGAGAACAGGACATCATATTTTAGACTTCAACTTTCCAAAACCACATCAAAGTTGATTTTCCTAGAAGTTTTAGAGGCTTAGTGATCGATGCCCATGATACCACCATCCAGCATGGCTCCGTCACAGTGCACGCTGCTGCGATGGTGAAAGCTACTAGAAATCCTGCTATTTTACTTCTGCTGGTTGAGTCGAGCTGCTTTTCATACCACATGTCTGCGTTCTAACACATCCAGGTGCTCATGGAAGACCGGCAGACTAACCGACTGAGCGAGTCACTAAACATCTTTGAGACCATAGTCAACAACCGGGTCTTCAGCAATGTCTCCATCATCCTCTTCCTCAACAAGACGGACCTGCTGGGGGAGAAGGTGAAGCAAGTGTCCATCAAAGACTACTTCCCCGAGTTCTCTGGTGACCCCATGAGTTTGGCGGATGTCCAGTGCTTCCTGGTGGAATGCTTTCGCAAAAAGCGTCGCGAGCAGCAACAGAAGCCTCCGCAGCAACTGAAGCCTCTGTACCACCACTTCACCACAGCCATCAACACTGAAAACATCCGGCTGGTGTTCCGTGATGTCAAGGACACCATCCTGCACGACAACCTCAAGCAGCTGATGCTGCAGTGAGGGAGCGCGGCAGGGAAGGGCGGAGGCAAAGGGAACATGGCTTGCAGTGTCTCTTTCAGCAGCCATAGGAGGAGCGGACAGCGCCACTGCTTTCACCCACCCAGGATTTGGCTCTGCCCCTCACTGTTGAACTTGACTGTGTATTAAAGCAACCACTACTATGGCCACTCCCCCCTGTGCTTCTTTGCTTAACAAGCGTGTTCACTGTAACTTATAACAGCCCACTGTGGCTGAGTTCTTCCTGCCCTTAGACCCATGTAACTGACCTGTAGTCCTCACTCTCTCAGGCCACGCCCACACTCCTGAGCATCCTTTATAGTGTCCCTGTATCCTGCTGGAGAGGAGGGGGTGATGCAGGCCGCTATCAGTGACTGTTACCAAGGTGTTGTTGTAAATGTGCTCTTCACTGTGCCTTGGTGTGGATTTATACTTTTCTAATCATTTTGTTTTCTATTGTATGAACATACTGTTTTAACCTATGCATTTTTCTATCTCATAGGGGTTTACACTTTGACATTTGGACTGTTACAGTTATTCAAAGATGTCGGGGTGCTGCAGACACAAACACGCCGCTTGTTGAAAGCCGGTCGGGGTTTGGGGTGACCCACAGTACTGGTGCTGTTTCTCAGGGCACCATTTCTAAACCACTACTGTGATTTGATACAGTGCAGAGCATGTGTACCTTACCCTTGCACCAGTCAAACGGGTTTCCCCTTTATTTGCCACAAAACCGGCCGGAGTTGTACTTCAGAAGTACTCTGGCCGTCGACCTCAGCCTTATTTTACTGCGAGTGATTTGACCCGTGTGCTTGCACATATGCTAACATGTGATTTGTGGATGCTGCCTCATTGACAGTGGTTAAAGATAACACTAAGGGACAAATGTAAAGCGGCTTTTCTCAGACGGATGGCAGATGTTGCAGCGCGGGTTGAGCCCCTGGGTTTTCTTCAGTGGTACAGAGAGAGGGATTTTTCTCCTCAATAGAATTATCGCCTTAAGTGTTGCGTATTGCACTGCGGTGGCCATCTTGCCTTTTGTCTTAATCAGCTCTTCATGTTGCAGGCCGCCCCTCACCACAGGGACATATTCCCACTGCAGTCTGTGCAGCTAGTTTCTGCTGGCTGCTCTCGTTTTGTATAAAGTTCACGTGTCCATTCTAACACATGTGTCCCTCACATCGACCTAAAGCTTGTTGCAACCGCTCTAACTTTCCACACAGTATAATGGTAAGTGTTATTTTGCTACGTGGTGTTTTTGGTTTGGGGTTTTTAAGCAGAAGCAGGCATCTATTAGACTGTCTTGTGTTGTTTAAGGGGCTTCCTGTGTCTTTACAACACGAATGCCACAATCCTGTACGTGTCCCTGCAAATAACAGGCTCCGCTGGTCCACGCTAACCAGTTGTAAAAGTAGTCTTGTTGTCTTTTTGGGGGTGAGCAGTTCCACACTGTAGACTTTTGAACAATGGGAACATTCTGTGTGCGTCAGCATGGGTATTTTTTTTGTACTTTCTAATTGTGATAATTGCTAATGTTGAATAAGTAAAGAATACTTAATGTTAATCACTGTTAATAAGTGTTGTGCACAGACTTGTAACTGAGCTGCAAAGCTTCAAAGGGACACGAGGCAACTGAGAAACTGGCTGAAAAGGTTTGTCTGATGTGACCACAGAACTGTGCATTTACAAATACTATCATTAACTTCTTTGTCTTATCAGATCTGCACCTGCAGTGTTGACTCAACTCAAATAAAGTTTCCTCAAATACAACAGGTGACAAAAACCTGTGTGGGCTGCCAGAGCGATTTCACACTGTGCAGGGGGGGGGCTTGGAAGAGACCACTCCCATCAGGATGATAGATAATCACTGTCAATGACTGAGTGACCCATCACTAAATGAGGCGGTCAGAGTTTGATTTGTGGGCGTGTCATGTTCAGCTCACTGATGCTGTGACAAAACAGGACTGTGTGTGTGTGTGTCTGTGTCTGTGTCTGTGTCGTCTGAGCGTCTCATGTCACTGAAGCTTGTTGTTGAAGTGTTATCAGGACAGGCCTGCACCCTGACACCACCCTGATTGTGATTGTTGTCACACAGAAGCATGAGTGTGTTTGAGGTCACAGTCTGATGACACTTTTCGTTAGAAGTTGTGCTCCATCAGGATACGTGCCATGTGTACAAAGACACATTAAGCCAAGCAAACTGAGCTCTCTCCATCATTTATCGCTTTGTGCCTGTTTGCATCCATTCTTTACTTTACTGCCATCTTGCTCTCTGCAGCTTCTCTCCTCCTGCTACCCCCCCAAAAGCCCATCTCCATAGAGACTGTGTCAGCTCCCAAACAGACAAAAAACAAACTAAAAACCAGCAACAAACAACTTGAACATAAACAATCACAAAGAAAGAACAATACAGTATCCACATCTGAACCAAAGAGTAACACAGTGAAATGTGGATTATTAAATATTAGGTCTCTCTGCTCCAAGTCTGTTAGTACATGACTTAATAACTGATCAACAAATCGACTTACTCTGCCTTACGTCTTGATGCATGCTCAATCATCCAGGTAAGGAAATCTCCAAAAGTTGATTCTGTTCATCTGGACGTTTTCAGTGGGAGAAACGTTTCGTCGTCATCCAGGTGACGTCTTCAGTCTCAGCTGACTGCAGGTTTCAACCTTATAAACAGGACATAATGACTGAAACCAGCCCAGTGAAGGAACAATGGGCTGGGAGGTGACAGAATGATGCACCAACAATGACCAACTGAGGCCACAAGATGGCAGCGTGAAGGCTGGATGCACACTGGCAGGCCAGGAGCTTTGGCTGCTTTACTTTAGACATAATTGAAACGTACCATTGTTAGATTTGCAGTGCTCGTCCTGATCACTGTCTTTATCAGAATCAGAATACTTTATTCATCCCGAGGGAAATTAGGGTTACAGCAGGCAGCACGCTAATGGCGCATGCACACTTACAAAGGAACCTTCTGACCAACTTTACACAAACATCACATTGGGCAGACATGTCAGAAAGGTAGGCTGATAGGAAAAAACAACGAAAATACATAACATGAGGTAAGAGGAGGAGAAAAAAAACTCCACTCAGACTGAGCTCCTAGTGGGAGAACAGTTTGATAACAGAAAAAACACCTCAGCACAAAAGCACATGACTATCAATACACCATAGAAACACAAGACAAGCAACAGGGGCGGGTAAAGGGTAAGAGAGAGCCGGCGTAGACAGCGCATCCGGTCCTGCAGCATCTGCGCTGGTCCAGTTGACTGCTATCTTCCCCGGTAGGGCACAAGCATCGAAGGCGTTGGAAAGGGAGGGGGGATGAGTGAGTGAGTGCCTGTCAGTGTAAGTGTGTGTGTGTGTGTCCATAGTTCAGCTGAGACAGTGTCCTTCGGCCTATCAGGCTAAGTAAACAGTCCTCCAGCCAATCCAGGTGTCCTTGCATGGGATGGGAAGAATAGCTGTAACACAGTCATTATCAGGGAGTGATTGTTCGGCTCCAGCCTTGGGCTTGCAGCTGGCGCCATTATGGGGATCCGCAATGTTTATGTTGGTTTTGTTAATTTCCATGCGAGCAGCCCAGGAGAATTTTCAGGCTGCTCTTTAACACTCCGAGGCTGGTCTCTCGATCTCCCGTTGGAGAGTCGCGAGCCTCCCCATGATGGTATCAAACTTCTGTTCCATGGTGTTATCGTTCTTTTGATTCTGAGACCTCACAGCTGCAGTGATCCGTTCCGCGATGTTTTCCAACTGTCGCTCAAGGGTCTCATTTTGAGCAGGCCTCTCTCTGATGTTTCCCCTCATACGCTCAATGGTGTTGTTTTGAGCCTTCACAGCAGCTGCAAGCGTCTCCAAGGTGTTGACCATATTACGTTCGTTGTGAGAGGTTGCGCCTCGTTCCATTTCGATTCCAGCGGGCAGCCTTGGGGGGGTTTGAACAGCCGGTTCCGCTCTCTTATTTCTCCGATAAACCAGGGCTAAGCCAACGCCGATCAGCATGAACCCTGTTATCACGGTTCCGAATAGATAGATATCTTCAGCGTCCTCGATCGACAGTCCCGCCAGGCACACGATCCTCCAGTTCTGCCACCCGTCCATCGTGTATCCGGCAGGGAAAGTCCCTCCAGGGCACTCAGGCTCTCCCGAGCCCAGACTTCTCGTTGAGAAAAGGGTGTCAATAGCATTCAGAGACCAGTTGATCAAATCCATAATTCTCTTTTAGGTTTTAGAGAACGACAGTGGGAGACTTCCAGGGAAAGTAATGCACACAAGACAAGGACATAGAGGCTAAGCAGGGAAGATAAGGGTGAGGAGGAGAGGAGAAAAGTGCGACCGCCTTCGCTGAGAGCTAAAGATCTAAAGACACAAAATATGTTTACAACCAAACAGGTAAGTTACAGTAAAAAATTAGTTTAATTTGGCCTAAACGACAGAGACACGAGACACAGTGCAGTGAAACTGTGGCTCAGTGTGTCACAGGTGGCAGCTCTAACCTGGAACTGGAAACACTTTCTAAGCACTGACCTGAGTTTGGGTCTGAGCTCCACCTGCTGCAGCCGCAACACAAGGAGCTGCTGTTGGTCGTACCAATCAGCATGGATGCTGACCTACACATTCAAAACTGATCAAACACAAGGATTAGAAGTGAAGATTCAGATTTATTTGTATAGCGCCAAATCACACAACGGTTGCCTCAAGGCCCCACAATGATTGGTTTCCAGGACATGGACCAAGCTTAGTCGATTTCACTTTGAGTTTACTGCAATTTGTTACGTTTTTAGTCTAGGCAAGTAATTAAACGCAACAAGAAGTTTGCCCATTCACACCCCACCCAAGCAAGAACACCAACAATGATACCTTTTAAAGTGCTAAGCAGCCATTTATTTACTTCGGCAGTGAGCAATGCCAAAAATAACAAACAAAACTCCCTCGTGGTCCCTACGCTTCCCTACACAAAAATGAAAAAAAAACAAACAAAAGACAATTCACTTACCTAGCTTTCTAATGAAAAAACAGGAGAAAACTTATTCAACAAAAATGGCTTCTCACGCCTACTACGCTGCTGCAGTGAAGGATATATACAAAGTGAACAAAACGTACGATCGCTACTTGACAAATCTATTTACAGCTATTTACAAAATGGACATAATAACGCCAGACATACACACGAAAACTCTACACTGCAGTAAATCAACACACAGGTTCTTGGTTAAGTGGTGGAGGTTCGGGGAGAGGGGCCAGGTGGCTGTCATCCGGTAGTTAAGTACTGGAGGTGATCCATCAATTATCCAATCCGAGGATAGGCAGAGATTCCACCCAGATACCTAGCAGCCACGCCCAGGTGTCCACCTCCTAGGAGAGAAAAGGGGAAAGATACCCACAGCCATCCTCTGGTGGGAGGAGTAACACAAAACAAACACATCACTGGATCATAACAAATTGAAGTCCTCTGTTAAAAAGGAAATTCAGTGAGGATCTGAATTTTCTGAAGGTTTCTAGACCAGGTTGATGTGTGGTAGACGGGGTCTCTGTAGAAGTCTGTAGGCTCCCATGTGTTTATCAGTGCTTTGGATTCATTCAGATACCACCTGCTGACTCCTGAGCAAAGAACATCTCACAAAGTGTTCACTCCAGGTTAACTCTGGCCTGAAAGAAATCCTCATTTTTAAACCATTTTTGAAATGTTTTTGTTTAGTTCTGGTTTTATTTTTAATGAATTCATTTATTTTGTTTCCGACTGTCTCCTGTTGTTGTCGCTGTTAACATGTTAAAGTCTGTGCTTTAAAGACGCAGGATGTGGTGCTTGTGATGGTTTAAAAGAGGATTCCAGCCTTAGAATGATTCTGTTTAAAGCATGTTGAGGCCTGAAGTGTCCAAACACAACCTAAAATTTCTCTTTGTGCTCAGGGCCTCATAGTTTGTGACTGGTGAGTAGTGATGGGTGATAACTAGGGCTGCCACAAACGGTTATTTTGATAGTCGACTAGTCACCGATTATTTTTGCGATTAGTCGACTAATCAGATCATCATCCATTGGACGTAAAAGTACAGCTTATTGCACCAGCAGCATCTGCTCTTATATAACTATCATTAGCTTACAGCTTTAAGTGTTTAAGGTGCTAACTAAAAATAAAGACAAGATGATAGTTTATTGAATTTATGTCTGTGAAGGTTCTCAGTCATCCAGGTCATCGTAGTCAAAGGAGCTTGCAAAGAAAAGCGTCTGGACTTCTTTAAGTTGCTTGAAGACGTTTCACCTCTCATCCGAGAAGCTTCTTCAGTTCTAAGGTCAAATGGTGGAGAGTCCCAGATATAAACCTAGTGGGAGTTTCCCCCCACAGAGGGACAAAAGGACCCCCTGATGATCCTCTAATCGCCTAAGCCAAGGTGTGAAACTGGGTGTGGGTCCCAATCAGCCAGAGTTTCGGGTGTGTTCATTGTGAAACCTGGCCCCACCTTATTATTGAATTTAAATGAAATCTGCAGATTGTTTCGGTGGAGTTTAATAAACTCCTTGCTATCTAAAATATAACAGGACACCGGAGTAAATTCTCCAGCATCTCACACTTCTGATGATCAGCTGTCTGCTTGACGTTTATTCAGCTGTGTAAAAACTATAACTTTAATCTCAGCCAAACAGATTTACTCAGGAACAAATAAAATACTGAACAAAGCCAAACAATAACATTTTAAGTTATCTAAGTGACTCATATATCATGTTTAACCTGAGTAGCGAAAGACGGCGGTGGGTTTGAAAACGATTGGCCGGGAGTCCGGTGTTCTCACGGCTCTACTGAGCCTTGCCCCCGGCTAGCTATCAAGCTAGTGGGTAACAGACGTCTCCGAAAACGTCGGAGCGCTTTTGAAAATATGCGGTGTCTTGATAAACTGAGCAGATATTTGAGGTTTACACAGCTACATTCCCGCCTGAAAATATGTTAAACGTTTATTTTGTGACCCAGAAAGAATAATAAGATCCATCCATCCATCCATCCTCATCCGCTTTGTCCGGGGCCGGGTCGCGGGGGCAGCAGCCTAAGCAAAGAGGCCCAGACCTCCCTCTCCCCAGCCACCTCCTCCAGCTTGTCCGGGGGAATACCAAGGCGTTCCCAGGCCAGCCGAGAGATATAATCTCTCCAGCGTGTCCTGGGTCTGCCCCGGGGCCTCCTCCCGGTGGGACATGCCTGGAACACCTCACCCAGGAGGCGCCCAGGGGGCATCCTTGTCAGATGCCCGAACCACCTCAGCTGGCTCCTTTCGATGTGGAGCAGCAGCTGCTCTACTCTGAGCCCCTCCCGGATGGCCGAACTTCTCACCCTATCTCTAAGGGAGAGGCCAGCCACCCTTCGGAGGAAGCTCATTTCTGCCACTTGTATCCGCGATGTCGTTCTTTCGGTCACTACCCACAGCTCGTGGCCATAGGTGAGGGTTGGGACGTAGATCGACCGGTAAATTGAGAGCTTCGCTTTTACACTCAGCTCCCTCTTCACCACGACGGACCGGTGCAGCGTCCGCATTACTGCAGCTGCAGCCCCAATCCGTCTGTCGATCTCCGGCTCCCTTCTCCCATCACTCGCGAACAAGACCCCGAGATACTTGAACTCCTCCACTTGGGGCAGGAACTCATCCCCAACCCGGAGTGGGCACTCCACCCTTTTCCGGCTGAGAACCATGGCCTCAGATTTGGAGGTGCTGATCCTCATTCCCGCTGCTTCACACTCGGCTGCGAACCGTTCCAGTGCGAGCTGGAGGCCCTCACCCGATGAAGCCAACAGAACCACATCATCTGCAAAAATCAGAGATGAGATTCTGAGGCCACCAAAGCGAAAGCCCTCCGCCACTTGGCTGCGCCTAGAAATCCTGTCCATAAAAATTATGAACAGAACCGGAGACAAAGGGCAGCCCTGGCGGAGCCCATCACCCACCGGGAACGAGTCCGACTTATTGCCGGCAATGCGAACCAAGCTCTTGCAATGGTTGTATAGTGATCGAATGGCCCGTAGCAATGGGCCAGACACCCCATATTCCCGCAACACCTCCCACAGGACACCCCGAGGGACACGGTCGAATGCCTTCTCCAAGTCCACAAAACACATGTAGACTGGTTGGGCAAACTCCCATGCACCCTCAAGTACCTGGAGAGGATAAAGAGCTGGTCCAGTGTTCCGCGACCAGGACGAAAACTGCATTGTTCCTCCTGTATCCGAGGTTCGACTAACGGACGAACTCTCCTTTCCAGCACCCTGGCATAGACTTTCCCAGGGAGGCTGAGGAGTGTGATCCCCCTGTAGTTGGAACACATCCTCCGGTCCCCTTTCTTAAAGATGGGGACCACCACCCCGCTCTGCCAGTCCACAGGTACTGCCCCTGATCTCCACGCAACATTGCAGAGGCGTGTCAACCAGGACAGCCCTACAACGTCCAGAGCCTTCAGGAACTCGGGGCGGACCTCATCAACACCAGGGGCTCTGCCACCAAGGAGTTGTTTAACTGCCTCAGTGACCTCGCCCCCGGAAATTGGCGGGTCATTCCCCTCATCCCCAGACTCTGCTTCCTCCTCGGAAGACGTGTCAGTGGGATTAAGGAGGTCCTCGAAGTATTCCTTCCACCGCCTGACAATTTTCTCAGTCGACATCAGCAGCACTCCGCCAGCACTATACACAGTGCAGGTAGAGCACCGCTTTCCCCTCCTGAGACGTCTGACGGTTTGCCAGAATCTCTTCGAGGCAGTCCAAAAGTCTTTTTCCATGGCCTCTCCGAACTCCTCCCACACCCGAGTTTTTGCTTCAGCCACTGCCCGAGCCGCATTCCGCTTGGCCTGTCGATACCTGTCGGCTGCCTCCGGAGTCCCACAGGCTAACCAAGCCCGATAGGACTCCTTCTTCAGCCTAGTGGCTCCCTTCACCTCTGGTGTCCACCATTTGGTTCGGGGATTACCACCACGGCAGGCACCAACCACCTTGCGGCCGCAGCTCAATGCAGCAGCTTCGGCAATGGAGACGCTGAACATGGTCCATTCGGACTCAATGTCCCCAGTCTCCCTCGGAATGCTGTTGAAGCTCTGCCGGAGGTGTGCGTTGAAGATCTCGCGGACTGGGGCCTCTGCTAGACGTTCCCAGCACACCCTCACTACGTGTTTAGGTGCACCAGGTCTGTCCAGCGTCCTCCCCCGCCACCTGATCCAACTCACCACCAGGTGGTGATCAGTTGACAGCTCAGCCCCTCTCTTTACCCGAGTGTCCAGAACATATGGTCGCAGGTCTGCTGATACGATTACAAAATCGATCATCGACCTACGGCCTAGAGCATCCTGGTGCCACGTGCACTTATGGACACTGTTATGTTCGAACATGGTGTTCGTTATGGCCAAACTGTGATTAGCACAGAAGTCCAATAACAGAGCACCGCTCGGGTTCAGATCAGGGAGGCCGTTCCTCCCAATCACGCCCCTCCAGGTCTCGCTGTCGTTACCCACGTGAGCATTGAAGTCTCCCAGCTCGTCCACCGGGAAAAACCCCAACGTACCGGCAGCAAGCCGAGGGGATATTAGGATACCCACCCCAGCCCGCCGCCTCTCACCAAGGGCAACTCCAGACTGAGACAGAGTCCAGCCCCTCTCCAGGAGACTGGTTCCAGAGCCCAAGCCATGTGTAGAGGTGAGCCCGACTATATCTAGCCGGTACCTCTCAACCTCACGCACTAACTCAGGCTCCTTCCCCACCAGAGAGGTGACATTCCATGTCCCTATTGCCAGTCTTGGCAGCCGGGGATCAGTCCGCCAGGGCCTCCGCTCCTGGCCGCCACCCGGCACACAATGCACCCGACCCCTATAATAAGAGTAATATTAAAACTAACTAGCTGCCGCCATTGTTGGAAACTGGAATTGCCTGAGCCGCGCTATGAATTCTGGGATAGGTTGGGCCACGAAGTATACACCGGACCCCTCTTTCAAATCTGGGGACATGAAGGGCGCATTTGTCGGAGTCTTCAAATTTGGACAGTCTTCGTCGTGTCGCTGTAACGTAATCGGCCTACTAATGTGGGCACAGGAGGATGCAGTTCCTGAATTTGGACACAGCTACGATACCGGACACAGCTGCTTCTTCTTCGGGGTTTAACGCCAGCTGGCATCCTTGTACATGCAGTGCTGCCATCTTCTGTTTGTCCGTTATTACACTCTTAAATCCTACTACTTATTTCTGCGTCTTTTGGGATCTTGCAAAGCTTCAAACGATGCGTCGACTGTTAAATCAGTCGTCGACGATTTTGATAGTTGACGTAATCATGACTAGTCAACATTCACACGTATTCACATTCCAATCGATGCAACATGGGGTCAGTATCATGCCTCGACCTCCTGAGCTACAGCTACCCCGCAGCCCAGAAGGTAAAACTGTTACCTGCTAAAAAAAAAAAAAACCCTGAAGCCGTGAACAAACTCATCTTAGCCAAAAACACCTGCAGGCTGTAAAAGTAAAGCTGAGCTTCATTCATGTAACAGGAATCGTTGAGGAAATTTAGAGCATTAAATAAAAGAAGTCAACTGATAGTTATCTTTTGAGAGTTTTATTTTTGCAAGAAGGAATTCAGTCACACACGTGTGCACAACCAAACAGTTTGCCATGTTTTGTTTTGTTTTTGTTTGTTTTTTAAAGCAATGTAGGGATGGACACAGGAGACAGGTCGAACCAAGCACACATAAGAATGACAACAATAACAAAACACATCAGAGGACTGATGGCCTCATCAGTGACAACGATGAGGCCGCCTACAGGGAGGAGGTGGATCGTCTGGCTGAGTGGTGCGACACAAACAACCTGCTGCTTAACACCGAGAAGACCAAGGAGCTCATCGTGGACTACAGGAGGAATGCTGACCCACATCCACCCATCCACATTAAGGGGACGGCTGTGGAGCGTGTGAGCAGCTTCAAGTTCCTGGGAGTCCACATCTCCGAGGATCTCACCTGGACGACCAACTGCTCCAAGCTGGTCAAGAAGGCTCACCAGCGCCTCTTCTTCTTGAGGACTCTGAGGAAGAACCACCTGTCCTAAGACATCCTGGTGAACTTCTATCGCTGCACCATCGAGAGCATCCTGACCAACTGTATAACAGTCTGGTACGGGAACTGCTCTGCCTCGGACCGGAAGGCGTTGCAGAGGGTCGTGAAAACTGCCCAGCGCATCGCCGGAGCACCACTTCCTGCCATAAAAGACATCTACAGGAAGCGGTGTCTGAAAAGAGCTGGGAAAATCATCAAAGACCCCAGTCACCCATCACATGGACTCTTCACCCTCCTGCCCTCTGGGAGGCGCTACAGGAGCCTCCGGACTAAGACCTCCAGGTACCGGAACAGCTTCTTCCCCACAGCTGTCAGACTCCTGAACTCTGCCTCCTGACATCTGACCCACATTAAACTCATGGACTGAACATACACACACCCACAATGGACAACTGTACCCTCAAACACACAATAATAACATGGACTGAACCACCACTCACAACCACCAGCACTTTATATAGCCTCTGTAGAATTATCCACACCCTCACTTATCTTAACTGCACTGCTGTATAGCTCTGTGTAAATAATCATTCTGTACATACGATAATTTTTAATCCTACAACTGTTTACAACTTGCATAGTTCCCATTTCTGTATAGCTGTATATCTCAGATTCTGTAAAGTTATTTATTTCATATTCTGTATAGTTTTTCATATTTATATCCTGTTCATAGCCTGTACATAGCTTGTACTCACTACAGCCTGTACATACTTATAGTTATAGAATATTCACAACATACTTCATACCGTGTACATTATAACATACCATAATAGACCCATTTCTGTAATATACTCACATATCTATTAGGGGTGCAACGATATTCGTATCGATATTGAACCGTTCGATACAGTGCTTTCGGTTCGGTACGCATATGTATCGAACAATACAACATTTGTAATTTATTTTATCAACTTTCCTTCTGACGATGCTGTCTGTGTTGAGCGCTCAGTGAATCTCCGTTCGACTACTCCGCCTAGGCTGCACTGTCGAGCGCAGATCCACTGAGCGCTCAACACAGACAGCATAGTCAGAAGGAAGAGCGCAGGGCACCTCCCCCACCCTCATTCAGATCTGGCGTTTGGAATTATTTTGGTTTTCATGTGACGTATGACCCTGAAGGTAAGCGAGTCATGGACTAAAGTAAAACAGTATGTTGGATGTGCCATGCAATGCTCAATTACATGGGTGGGAACTAGTGTGTTAGCGCAGTTAGCTCGTTAACGTGTTGGCCGTCTAGCCCCATGCACGGGGCGATCGGCGGTAGTTCGTTAACGGAGATTTTCCGTGTTGTGGCGTTAAGGTCATTTCAACGAGATTAACCTGAAAGCACTAGTGGGAACACAACGAATATGACTGCACATTTACACCGACATCATCCTAGTGCAAAGACAAAAACAACAAGCATGCTACTAACTTTAGCCGAGTCATTTAGACAGCTGTTAGCACATGATTCTCCTTATGCTGCTGAGAATATAGCCCAGAAGAAGCGGATAGTATAGCTTTTATTTTGGAAAGAGACATTTCTCTGTAATAAACTCTCTTTTCCAAAGATGAGTGATTCCTCAATCAGATACAGGGCTTGCAATATCGCTAGCCTGACGTCCTGGGGCTAGCGATTTTTTTCAGTCGGGCTACCAAAATCTATCTCTTCCCTGCCCGTCGGGCTATTGTAGGAAGGAAAAATATATGTCAATGCTTTTGCATTCTTTCAGAAATGTAGCTGGGTAATTATGTCATTGGCATCGGTGAGCCACTGTCAATATGTGACATATTGAAGTCGCGTTTGAATTTGCGCTTGTTTTTTTGCTTTCACTTTGCAATCGTGCAAACTGTGTATAGAGAGCGACAGCACTGATCTGTGAGTGATGATAATTTGCGCACCAATTCCTCTGACATCATCTTATTAATCGTTAGCTTACTATGCAAACATGACAAGTGAAATCTCCCGCAGCAAGCTAAATGATGAGCTAAATAACCAGGGCTGCACATAAGTGGTCCGCAGGTGCGCATTCGCTGTCAAAATAAAAAACACGCACAAGGGTTAGGGTTAAATTTAAAAACTGTATTTTTGAGTTAAAATATATATTTATAATTTTAATAAATGACAAATTAAAAAGGCATGAACATTTTTTTTGTATCGAAAAAATATCGAACCGTGACACCAAAGTATCGAACCGAACCGAACCGTGAATTTTGTGTATCGTTGCACCCCTAATATCTATATTATTGCTAATATATATTGTAATATATCTATATCACTAAAGCACTTCTGGATGGATGCAAACTGCATTTCGTTGCCCTGTACCTGTGCATGTGCAATGACAATAAAGTTGAATTCTATTCTATTCTATGTCAGACAAGCCTGTCACTCATGTCATCTCTGGTGTGGATGTGGCTCATGCACGTGTATTCTCAGGGACCTGTGGTACACCAGCACCTGAGCAGCATAAGTGCACACTCAAAGGTATCAGGTGCTGTTCTGTAGGGAACAGCTGGTGCTGATGGGATTCTCCTGCAGGAGCTGCCATGGATCCAGTTGGCCCTCTCACCAATTCTGACCGTGGTATTCATGATGAGTAGCCCTTAGGAGGGTCGCTGCCAGTGCTTCCTCCTGAGCAGTTTAGCCCCAATCACCGGGTTTTACATCACACATATGGTGGGAGACGACGGCATCTCTGACCATCAGGGAAACTCAGAAGCGTTGATTTCAGTGAAGTCCATCATGACATGGCCAAAGGGTTTTCAGGTTGTGTTTCCTGGGTTAGTAACACAAATCATGCAAGAACAACAACACTTATCTTCATGGGTAGATGATCCTATAGCCAGCATTCCTCCTTCTGATGGATGGTGCAGCGCAACAGTAGAAGCACATTTCCAACCATGACGCAAGTTGTTTGTTGGTAAGTGGTTTTGGTGTGCAGTTTAGCTTCAGTGTGTTTGGGAGACACAACTGTAGTCATAGCTGAAATCTGACGCCTCAGGAAATCTAAATGTAGAACAGAATTAAACTCACGGCTTATTGCTGAGCTTGTGTGTAAACTAAGGAGGAACTAGAGCGTAAGGAACTGATCAAACACACAACACTGAGGGATCGCAACAAGTGATGGAATAAAACAGGCTTAAATACACACCAGGGTCCACAGGTGAGCAGAGCTAAGACGCAAATCTGAACATATCTCCAACTCACCATTAGAAACATTACTTCTGTTTAGAAGGGTGAGCAAACACACTCTTAAATGTACATGGAGATATTTATGGACTTTATCAGGAGTATGAACTTCTCTGATGAGGACGTGGCCAAAAACGAGGCAGCTGATGAAGATGCTGCTGGAGAAATGAGGAAGAAAATATTAACCTGGATATGACGTGTAATTGATTTTGCTGTTTTTTGTGTGTGTTATGATCACAACTATCAGTTTCTGTTAATTGTTCTTTTTGATCAATGAAAAGATGATTAACATATAATTATTTAAAAAATGCAAACCCTACACACAGATGTTTCAGGCTTTATTTGGAAAATATATCATGAGAGCGATACAGCACTGAATAGGCAGGACCCTGCTTTGTACTCAGATTAAAAAAATTACCTAAACAGAAGAAAGGTAAAAAATAGATTCAAATCAACATCCAAAACACTTTAAATAAAAAGGATACAGTGATTAAAGTATTCAAGTCAGGCTGCGATGGGTGTAGAGACAATGTGAGCCTGCACAACGAAGGGAGAGGCGCTTCAACGAACGTCTGTCTCCAATCAAATCTGTCAGTCACAGCTTTGCATACATACACTGTGCACTTTGCATTTCATCAACCGTGACACTGGCCAAAAACAAACAAACAAAAAACACTGTAAACCTTCACTTCTGCTGTATCACCACTGGCCTCATGTGTAATTCTACAGTACATCAATAGGATCATAACATGATAATATAAGGACAACACGTTTACACAAAGCACAATTAGGGATGTGAAGTGGTGCTGATTCTCATCATAACTTAATCCCACAATCTGCAGCTTTTCCATCATTCAAGGCTCCAGATGCACAGACCAGCTGGTGCTTCAGTTCAGCCAACCTATCAGGGAACACTGCTGCTGTATTTGCAGTGTTGCTATGGATAACATCATGTGAGAAAGCAGTCGATTAAAAATAAGTTAAATGAATGTGCATAAAACCATCAGAGAGGAGCCGGGCGTTGTGTTGAGACTGCAGAACTGCATTTCTGGAAATCGTCCTTCATACAGACACATCAGTGATGTTTAAAGCCACGAGGAGCAAGTTCCAACTTTCTGAAGTGACCCTATCATGTGGGCATCAAGAATGGGTCCAAAAACCTGTGCTCAGCAGGAATGATCATGAGAACAGTTTGTGTGAACATGGGAAAGTTAACAACGCAGCTCCTTTCCCGAGACAGGCACATCGAGCCAACGTTAGCAGAAACGAATGCCCCCGTTATCCTCGCTGTGTCACGCACCAATTATGACATCACGTGTCACGTGACAGAATCTTTGCGGCACTTTGGCCAGCCGTGCACCTCTTGCTTTTTGTAACTTTGTGCACTGCGCCTGCTGCAGCTGGGATCGGGTCGCTTTGAACCGCCATTTGAATCATATTCCAGTACAGAAGCTGAGATGTTGGATCAGGTAGAAAAAAAACAAGTGTGGAAAAAAACTTTGCAATAAAACACTCGATGAAGTCTTGGCTTCTGGTTTTGAAATACAACTGACTGTGAGACAAGGCTGTGGCGGCGAGTGAAGCGACCACTGCGGCGGATGTACTGGCCCTTAATACAGAGCTCAAGTAAGAAGGAGAACGTTTGGTCTGGTTCCAAACACTTCTAAGCTTTGGAACAACCACTGGTCATGTGGCTTGGAAAAAATTTTAAGTAGTAATTATTAAATGTAAGCTAATCTAGTGAGGTTTCGAAACACAGACAAAACCAATGATATGAGCTGTGTCCCAATTCCTAGGCTGCATCCTTCAAAGGACCCGTCCTTTGCAGTCTACGTGGGCCGGGTCCTCCAAAGACCGAGAAGGCCGTAAGTGCGAGGCTGTGAAATTGGACGGTCTAGCCTTTAGTTTTACGTCGCCGCGGTCTCGGTGGAGTTTAATAAACTCGGCCATCTGCTCCTTGCTATCTAAAATATGACAGGACACTGGAGTAAACTCTCGACTGTCTCACACTTTGACGTTTGACGTTTATTCAGCTGTGTGACAACTACAAATTTAATCTCAGCCAAACCGATTTACTCAGGAACAAATAAAACACAAAGCCAAACAATAACATTTTAAGTTATCTAAGCGACATATATATCATGTTTAACCTGAGTAGTCGTTTTTGAAAACAATGTGCCGGGAGTCCGGTGTTCTCACCGGCTCTAGTGACCCTTGACCTCCCGGTCAGCTATCGAGCTGGTGGGTAACAGACATCTCTGAAAACGTCGGAGCGCTTTTGCAAATATGTGGTGTCTTGATAAACCGAACTGATATTTGAAGTTTAAAAGGCTGCTTTCTCGCCTGAAAATATGCTAAAAGTTTATTTTGTGACCCAAAAAGAATAATAAGAGTAATATTAAAACTTAGTAGCGGCTGCCATTGTTGAAAACTGGAATTGGCTGGGCTATGAATTCTGGGATAGGTTGGGGCATGAAGGACACGCCCTTCAAATCCGGGGAAATGAAGGACCCATTTCCGGCTGCATTTGGACATATTCAGCCTTCAAATGCGGCCTCCGAAGGATGCGACATAGGTTTTGGGACACAGCTACAAAGATGTACCCAGGCTGGTTTTACCAAATGGAACCTGTAGTTTTTACTATATTCACAAAGTGATCAACATGAAGGTTTCTTGAAGTGTTAAGAGTCGATGCGCTCTCTTTTCATGAAACGTTGCTGGATGGTTGCATTGCTAAAGCTCACAGAACAGAGGCTAAACCCGGAGTTACATCATGATAGCAGTTCTCTATACAAGTCACACATTGCAAAAGAAAGGTTTTACCCTAAACAGACAGAAAAGTGTGGACATGTGCTCACGGATGTTTCATTGGTCTCATGTAAGATTGTTTTCTTCACTGGAAGAAGTGAATTTCAAGTTTGCTGAAAAGTGGAAATGCGACACCTGAGATTTTCCAGCCGTCACTGGTGTTTGTGGCAATGACGCCTCCTGCAGTACATCTGCACTTGTTTGGTTGACACTTCTGTCCATTGTGATGCCACGCTGTGGTTGGGCTCAAATAACGCAGCTGTCCTGATCCCCACCCTGTCCAACTGGACTGTCTTCTGGGGCCAAGTCCACCTCCAAAAAGTCGGCTTGGTCACTATTCTGAGATATTTTCACCTCTTCTGCATTCTCTTGGACTCTGCTCCCTCTTTGGCACGTTCTAGACTTGGCAGGGCCAACCAGAGCCAGACAGATGGCACTAAGACCTGTGCCTGCTGCACAGGAGTAGAAAGCAGCACCATAGTTGTCAGTGATGTCCACCAGCATACCTGGGGAAAAATTAGACAGCTGTTAAGACTTTATACCCAGAGATGTGTTAAATCAAACCGAAGAAGTAGGCGCTCATACCTCCCAGCGGTGGTCCAGCAAGTGCAGCAAAGCTCTGAATGAAAACATACACTCCCACAGATGACGGCATCTTCTCGATGCCCACGACATCTTCTTCAGCCAGCATGGGAATGTGCGTGGAGCCCACAGTGCCCATGATGAAGCCAAAGAAGCCGGAGCAGATTGCCAAACCCCAGAACTCCCACGCGATAGTGAAGGCCACCAGAACCAAGCTCATCAGAACCACACACCCCAACAACACCAAGGTCTTTCTGAATCGGACTTTGTTTAGCACCACTCCGATGAGCAAGCGGCCGAAGATGTCAGCCACAGCCATCACAGACAGCATATAGGAGGCCATGGTGGATTCCACACCCCTGCTTTTGCTCAGTTCAATGATGTAGAGCTGTGGCGCAAAGAAGCCAAGAGTGGCGAATAGACCGAAAAGGGAGTAACAGATGAAGCCAGGGTCTTTAAGGACTGAGAAGTCCAGAAGTTTGGAACCTGTGGAACTTACAGGGCCCCTATCTAGCTCTGCCAGTTCCCCCTTGTCCTCACTGACTTGAGCAGAAGGAATGGACAGTGATATGTCCTCACCGTCTTTGTCCGGCACTTTGTCCTTCCACTCCATCAGAGCTTTGGTTTCTCCTTCTGCATTTCTCAGGTCTACATTTGAGGCAGACAGGGAGGTGACACCAGAGTCCTGTGAACCTTGGGAGATGTCCGAACTGATGGAGGTTCTGGTTTGTTCATTTTCCAGCTCGTAAACAGCCTGCATCTCTTTCACGGAGAGCGTCTCGTCATCATGTTTCTTTAAAGGTTCTTCCTCGATGACGATTGGACGAAGGAGAACCCCACAGCCAATCACAGATGCTTGAATTATACCTAGAATCACTAGACAGAAGCGCCAGCCAATATGCTCCTTCAGTGTAGTGAAAGCTGTGGAAAAATGGGAGGTACGAGGAGAAGAACAATCAGAATATAGGTCACAAGCCATTTCTGATGTAAAGGCTCTTTTATCACTTACCTGGGGCAAATACAAACATAGCAACAGATTCTCCTGAAGAAGCCATCGAGGTGACGAGCGCTCGCCGTCCAGAAAAGTACTGGGCTAGGATGGTGATAGTGGGGAGGAAGCTGAGGCAGTAGCCAAGGCCTGTAAAGAAAGGAGAAGAGAAAAAGGGGACATGACAGCCACTGGTCCGCATGGTAGAACACTGCTAGGGGGGTGGGTCAAAGATTCAGGGTGTCAGGCCACTCCTTTGTCAAAGATGGTAGGCTGCTTGTGATGACTCGGGTTTGCTACAGCTGCTGCTGAAAGACAAAAGGCATGTAAAGACAAAAAAAAGAGAGATGGGGGAGAGAGAAGGAGTTGCCAAGTTAGCTGGAGTCCACTTCACAGGCCGACATGGTCATTAGGGTGGGAGAGCTAGCAGTGCTTTCTGTCCAAGAAAAAAGCAAGTTAATGTGCCTTGATGACATTTCACTCCACCAACTGGTTCGTCATTCAATCTGTCACTTTGGTTAAGTCAATTTACTGCTCTGTCTTCAGCTGCTTCAGTTTTATTACACCTGATCCCAAAGTACAATTTGTGTTTTGGGAACTATTTTACTTTCCTGTTCTGCTCTGTTCTGTCAGTCCTGGACAGCTAAGACATCAGAGTAGACCTGACTGGATGGTGTTTGGGAGAGGCCGTTCACCTCTCACTCATTGCACAGTTGTGGAAGAAATACATTGTAGCAGATTTTGTTGCTCACACTGCTAGGAGTCCCTTTAGATCAAGTCAAAGAATTCACAGGGTGTTAAATAAGACAAACACATCTGCAAAAGTAAAGCTCAGTAAACGGCACACTGTGGTGACAAAAACAGACACAGAGGTGTGGAAAAGCTTGTGTCTTTTTAGTACCTGCTACAATCCCAGTGGTAATGTACATCTCAGTGATGGAGCTGGTAAAGGCAGAGGTGATAGTTCCCAGGCTAATAAGGAAGCCTCCCGTCATGACCACAGGTCGATAGCCAAAGCGGTTGCTCAGCATTGTCGACAGCGGAGCTGAGGATGAAAATCACAACAGCAATGTATTGTTATGTATTGTGATACGCATCATAGGCAAAGTCTAATACCAGGAGGGGGCCAAGAATTGATCCTTCCTGATATGGAGTCCATACAGGGCTGGACTGGGACAAAAAATCAGCCCGGGCATTTTGACTAATGACCGGCCCACCATGGTATTATAGGAAAAGCCATAAAGCCTTTATAATAAACTTAAACCTACACCATCCTCCTTATTCTGGTATTCTAAACAGTAGTTAGCAAAAATATAAAACAACCTAATTTAGAATTACATATACCTGGATTGTGGTGAAATGGAAATGGAAAGAGTTTATATTAATCTTTGCTCGTAGTGCCCCATAGAAAGCTTTCCAAAGAGCTCTGGGCCTTTCTCAGAAATTATATCTACTGAAAGTCTGTTACTGAGAAAGACATGTTGGACCAATACATGAGCTCTGGCAACACTTTGCTAGACCCGCCCCTGCACAGTTACCAGCTGTCAGCTACTTAGAAAAGGATCCTGGTGTTATTTGTCTCTCAGAAACTGTTCATAACTTCAACTCATCCATGTCACCTAAAAGGTAAACCTGTTTCTCCATCACAGCTCTGATGATTCAGTAAGGACATCTCCTGGTTTCATCTTCATGTTTCCCTCTCACCACATATCCAAACTGACATCATGACCAGCAGCTTTACAGCTGTGGCTCCAGCAAACATCAGCTGATACTAGAAATTAATATTAAATAAATTCTAACAACAGCTGATCAAGCTTAAACGTGCTGCTGTTGTTTAGCGCGACATCCGCTGGTTTCCTCTTTCTGGCACAAAGTGGGCGATAAACAAACGAGAGAGACGATCAGCTGATCATTGATCAGTTTCATGATTGAATTAGCAACTTTCTAGCTGAAGTAGTACGGGACAAATCGCGTTCCTTTTCACCTCAACTTTAGTTCGACCTCCTCGGCTGTAATTGGTCCAGCCCAGAGTTGATCATGACCAACTGGCCAATCCACCACCGTTCATTTATACCGTAAAAAATGAGAAAAAGAAATAAAACCCCATCGGCCCATAAAAACGACAAATCAAGAGCGGCCCATCGGGCAAATGTATGCCCGATGGCCAGTCCAGCCCTGAGTCCATATCTCCATCATCTATAATCTGAACAACACAAGGGCCATTTTTCCGATCTATCTAGATATTATTTGTATAATAGTATTAAAGCATTCGTTAGTTCTGCAACTGGCTGGCCAGGGTGTGCCCTGCCTCTTGCCCTGTGTTTGCTGGGACACGCTTTGTAAAGGTTTAAGAAACAGGAAGGTTAGGAAATGGGCCCTGACACTACCTCCTGGCTTTGTCTTACATTCAATTTGTCTGCATGCACAAAGTCTCTTAAAAACTTAAAGAGTGCAGGAGAAGAGACTGACCAGAGAAGGCGAAAACGAAGACACAGATGGAAATGACCCACGACACACGGCTGTTGCTCTCCCCAAACTCTTCCATCAGATCCTGGAGGAAGACACCCAGGCTCTTGATGACCCCATAGGTGCAGACCTCCACTAGGAAAAAAGCCAGAGCCACAACCCAGCCCCAACCACCATCGGGGACCTCTGGGTAAATGTTTGGACCCAGACAACTTTGGACATTGGGTATCTTCATTGCTAAACCAAGTCACCTGCAGGAAGAGATGGAAAAAACAGTTATAATTGGAGGTCAAAGGTGAATTTGCTGATTTTGGGCCATTTGGCAGCAGCAGGACTTCAGCAGAAGCAGAGATGTTTTAAATAAAAACAGCCCTTTGCTGCTGCTGAGCACCAAGTCGGGCACATTTAACAGAAATAGCACTGGTTAATAAAGAAGAACCAATACTTTGACCGTAAAGTAACTAGTCCATTTAACATAAGCCCACTCCATATACCTCAGTGAAACCACTTCCTTTGTCAGATGTACTACACAAAGAGAATAAGAGATAACAAATTTAATTACTCACTACACACAAATCCAACCAATCTTACTGTACCCGCTTGATTTCACTGGAATAAAGAAATTTAAATATTAAACTACAATTTTGTAAAAATGCTGAATCTCTGCTTTTGCATTGTTTAGAAGACAAACTAAGGTGGTCACTTATTTTTAAATTGGCTCTTTACTGTAAAAGCCAGGGTAAGACTCGAGTGGGTTGAGTTTAGAACAGCCTGTGCGATGCATGTCTTTCATGTTGACACACTCTTATTCCATTCTTTGCACACTTAAAAATCAAACCAGGAGTGTTTTCAGGCAGCATTTTGTCTGCACAAGGTCTTTTACCCTGAAAGTTAACTCCCTCATCTGCTTTGTGCAACTCTGATGCACATCTAACAAACTCACACTGAAATCACAAGTTAAAAAGTTAAAATAAACATTTTTAACTAATAAAACTGATTTTTAATGTCACAAATTTAATACACCATTTTCTTATACAACTACAGATGTTTTGGTTCACAGGTATTAAAAATATAGTTATCTCTAATTAACTGCCAATTTAACAATGTTTGGTCTGTTTAACAGTGTGAATATATTAAGTCCTAGCATGAAAACTGCAACTCAAGTCTACACTACTCGATGCAGAAACTATCTGCATTTATTCTTTAACCTGAAAATCTTCAAGCAACAAACTTTGATTTAAAGTAAAGTCAACTTTTCCTTAAAAACACGAAGCTTTCCAGGTTTGAGAACAACTACACCTGTAATACCATTAACAATGTAACAAACAAACGAATGTGTCAGTCATGAAATTAACCCTTAGATGAGCCTGAAAATCCACCTTTCCCAAAACTGATGTAAAGATATTATTTATTAATATTCTTTCCCACAGCCTGAAATATACATAGCTAAAATGAATTATGATTCTTTATATTTGAACCCTTTCCAGTATATCTACGTAACACCACTGGTTTTTATGGAGAACAAAACTAAAAAGTTTTCTTCAATGATCGGTAGCAACATTGATTTTCAGGCATTATTATTTTTTCTGTAACGTCAGATTTAAAAAGAAAAAAGTCTCACTTGATGTCCTAAAAACAGAAATGGCAGCTTAGAAAATCATTCTGGTTCAACACTACTATGCTTAAGTACAACACTGAGGTGCATACACATCACAGATCTGCTGGAAACTGACAACAATGTAACATATTGTTTGTTTAAATAGTTTAACCTGTTACTGTGTTGGAGCAACTGTAACCCACATCATTTCCTTAGGGATTAATAAAGTATTGTGATGATATGGTAGTACTGTGGGAGCATGTGATCAGAATTTCTCACCATCTTTGAATCATTAATAAAATAATCAGAACACCGAGAATGACAGGATGGTTCCGACCTTAAACAAGTATTAGTGTACAGATTATTAGACACACACTAAATATGGACAGTAGAATAATGAAAGCTGCCTCTGCCAACTTTAAAAGTAAAAAGCTACACAGTATGAAAAAGATACGGCCTAAATACTGACGCGGTATCCGTTAGGGCTGCCTGTGTTCGACATATCCGCAGTGCAGAGGAAGGATGATGTCAATATATCGCGTCCGTGGGCTTTCTTACCCACTAAAACACAGCGCAGAAGTTATTTCTTGACTCCTGCTGCTATTAACTGTGAAAGGTTTCTAATAATGTCGCTTCATTCGAGTCTTGAAGTGATTTCTGTGCGCCTTTGATAGAATAATAAATACGTCAGTAAAGTATAGTTCAGATAATAAACCTTAGAAAATGTTAACATTAGGCGCTACCGCTGTACCGCACCTCTCAGCACCCGAGGCTCGACAGCATCCTACCGCCGGACGGACCAACGTAGGTCGGACTTACCTCCAGAGCAGTGAGGGAGGACAGCCGTGTGATGGAGCAAAGTTCTCCTATCTCATGATCATTATAGTGGATCTGTGCGGTTCGGGGCTGTCTGGACGAACACTGGGCGGAACCTGTCTCAGACTGTAATATCTACGTATTGCAAACAATATGTGAAGAATGAAAGCGGTCCGGCTTAGACACAAAGGCGTCCAGGCTCAGGGAGCTGCACTTTTTGTCTTCAGCGGATGATTTCCTGCCTGCTTTGGCAGCTCTTTACCGGCTCAAGCCGGTATTCAAACGCGGGCGCGCAGGTCTGGACTTCGTGAACGCGCAAGGTTCCTCGTGCAACATAACTGACGACACAGAACGTCGCGTAGTGCCTGCAGACCGGCGCCGCGCCCGGTAGCGTGAAAAACAACGCTGCAGACTGAGCTAATTGTTCCTAGTGGATGAGGTGCGTTGGAGGGTACGTTTGAGATTCACAGCCATAAATAAATCACCACGAAACACGAGCCCACGGTCAGTGTTTATCGGTTTAACACTCCACATCTAGCAAGTCATCAACAGCGCTGCACATGAAGGGCTTTTAAATGGCGCGTACTCTCACATAAAGCTTCCCTCGTGTGACACACACGCTTTTTATCGCACATCCCTGCGAATCATGGCGCGCGCTACAAGCCCACGAAGCGCGCGGCTGCCACAAACAGGTTTATTCCAGTTGGGAGGAGGTTTGTACCAGTCGGGCTGGAGGTCCGTGTGTGTGTGTGTGTGTGTGTGTGTGTTGGTTTTCCGAATAAGACAGTCGTGTTATAATGTATATGGTCAACAAACTGAGGCAAATAGAAGAAATACGAGCATCAGAGGACCGAAAGGCTTCTTCCCACACGTGTTTGTTTCTTCACCATTAACTCAGCACCACGAGCTTAGAACATTTATAGATTACTACAATAACTACAAACCTGTTCGACTCTTAATCAGTAGAAGGGACGCAGCTTTCTAGTTCAGCAGATATTTGATAAATAGTCCTCATTTAGTTAGTAATGCATAAATGTTGCACGCCTCTGACCGACCCACAAACTGTGGTTGGTACTGGTGGAAGCATAAAAGACAAAGAGAACATCCTGATATTTTTAATCATTCGGTTTTTTCCACTACTCAAGTAAAACTTGAATAATGAAAAAGTAAAACTGCTGTGAAAAAACTGCCAAGCAGTTCCAAGATACACTAGATATTTTTAGTTATGATTTAACCACTCACATTTCAGGATGGTTGATGAGTATCAGCATTATTTTTGCCGGTTTTTTGTTATAAATAATGAACAACTCACCTTTCTTTTAGCTGTGACAAATCCTTTGACTTATTTGAAAGAGGTGCCCTGACCTGAAATACTTTTATGTGTGATACAGAGGTGTGGAAAGACAAGGTCCAGCCCTAAAATCTGATAGGACACCCCAGACAAAGCCAACCCTGCTCCAAGAAAAATAGATTCCCACAGAAGGATTTGAAGGAAACGTGTTGTCACCCAAAACTCTGTTACCACAAAGAGGACATTTGGAAAGAAGCAGATAATATTTGTCTTCACTGATAATGTATGTTACAGTGATAATGTTACAAATAATCATCTTTACTGGGGAAAAAACTGAAAAAAAAAATTAAAAAATGGGGAAATGACAGCTAAAGAAACCAACAACATGCGCTTACAAAACTAAATAGAACAAATATCATTAGGAAATGTTTTTGTCTATGTCAGTTTGGTTGAATTTGTCAAAACAGCCTACCTGATGAGGCCTTGGTTGAGTATCTAGATGTCTACATGAGCAGGAGTTAACTGCCTTTTGTTTTACCTCATATTGTTGTGTTGTCCTTATTAAACATTTATCGAGGGCCACTACCGCTCACCATCAACAAAGCACCAAACAGAACGTTGGTGGCTTGATTGATCATTGATTTTCAGTAAATTCAGTTCTATTCCTAACACAGTTGCTTAAAGGCGCTTTATACTGTAAGGTAAAGCCCTGACAATAATACAGAAATGTCCTAGGACAATATACTGAAACCCAAAATGCACCTACTGTAGTGTGATAGTGACAGAAAGTGCTCAAAGGCACAGTGTATTTAGTCTGTTTTTCTCCAAAACACCGTCGTTGCCTTATTTCCTCTCTTGATTTCCACATCACTTACTGGCTCCTGAGTTTCTTTGTCCCTCCACTGTAAAATTTGTCCCTCATGAATACCCCGCCACAATAAAAGGATCTTCATGGAAGCAGTTCATTGCAAGATGACAATGTTCCATACATGAAGCACAAGCACTCAATGGATATTTTGATCAGGAGCCATGTGAATGAAATGATATGGACTTCAGTCACTTACAGGTTAGACAACTACTATCATTAAAACAGCAAACATGGGGATATCTTTTAGAAGAATGGTGGTCAAACTCAAGACCTGGGAAACTGATGCCAGGACATACTGAAGCTGCTCTTATGGCATTTTTTCCCCACACTCCTTACACTGAACATTGATTTTGCGGTCTATCACCTGTGGTGTGCAATGTGTAGTTTGTCACTACTGTAATTCTAATGTCACGTTGGAATTACTTTTCATGTCTATGCAGCAGTCCTGTGTGTGGTGTTCACTGTAGGTCTGTTAAAACGTCTAATTAGCTTAATAAACCAGTCAAATGTTAAATATCCTTCCAGGTATACAGAACTAGCTCTGCCTCCTTTGGTATTTTTCTACATTTATGTCTTTTTCTTTCTTCCACATGAACTGTCAAGACCAAACAGGGAATAATCTTTAATTCAAAACTGAGGATCATCTATACTGAAAACAACTGAAAGCTCTTAGTGCCCTCTGTATTTGTGACGTTATATTCAGAAAGGATTGTGCTGGTGTGCGTTTCACTTCCAAACGGGGCAATCACGTAACATAAGCCTGAAGTCCAACGTGATTATGTTTCTGATTAGAGAAGTTGCATAACTGTTCATGCGTCACTGATGTCAGTGATTAGAGATCATTTTATATTAGTATATTTCAAAGTGTGACTTTTTTAAAGATTCAAGTCAACTTGATTCATCCTGAGAAAATGTAAATTGGGTTGTACAGTTTCTACACACTGGGTCTAAAACATCAGCTAAAACCAAAATGAAGCAGCTTAGAAAGAAGGCAACTGGACTTTAAGTTCATGTCAACAAGCTTGAAGAAGTCCAGTCGCCTGGACATTACTTGGACTTGCCCACTGGTAACGGGTAGTTCGAATGGTTATCCTAAAGCTAGAGTTGCTTAAGGTTGAATAACTTCAAGGCTGTACTGAGAAAATATGTAGACTTGCTGTAGAACAATCCACACGGATGGACTGGTAATCATCTGGCACAGCTGGCGAGGGCCGATGGGGCAATACAACTCTTTTTTTTCAATATAATTGCACGGGCTGTGGGCCAGGTTGACTGGACGCTGCAGCACTGGCAGCAGTCCTTATTTTCATTACTGACACTCAAACACAACCAGCCCTTCCCCTACCTTCACTGTGTGCTCATGCAGTTTACTGTCGAAGAAGTGGTTGATAAAGATGGATAAACAACGAAAAGCTGACTAGACGCTAGAAAGACATGCAGCAAAATGTGTCAAATTAACCAACACGTTAGCTGTCGGCTGCTGCACCAGCACCAAGTAGTAAAATTAGGAGCATTATTCCTTCTAAAGCATCTTTTTTAAAGAGAAAATAATGTGATTATTTTACTTCCTGTTTTTTGAACTGGACCGTCTGCACTGTGTATGACTGATCACAGTGTGCTGTACAAAAAATGCAGAGGCTGATTTATTTTTTTGTCCCAGTCCAGACCTTTGCGTACAGAAATGTGAACAGGACAGTACACCTCTAATGTTATCAGGACATGATAAAAAAAATCCAGATATTAAAATTCAGACAAAACTAGAACATGGATAACCACCAAGTGCTAAGAAACAATACTATACTCAAAGGATGAAACACTAAATAAATCATGAACCCACAAAACTCAGAACACTCGGTAATCAATCCAGAAACTATAACATTGTCACGGCCTGGAGGTTCAGCTGGTCGCTGATCAGCTGTTTCTCTCTCTCTCTCTGGTTCGCTCGCTCTCTCTCTTGCCAGGGCAGAACTCATTACGGGTTCGCGCCCTCGGAGGAGGAAACACCTGTGCCTCATCAGTGTGGATGGCATTTAAGCCAGGAAGCAACGGCTGTTCTTCGCTGGATCGTTGCGAGAATCACGTCAGTGAAAGTCGAGCATCCAGCAAGTGTTTTTCCATGTAGTTGTGTGTTTGGAATCGAACGAGCGTTTCTTGGTGTGCAGACCCTCTGGACTGTTTCCCCTGGTGTTCCCTGAGTGACGAGTGTTCGAGTGGATTCGTGTTTGGATTGTTTGAAGAGAGACGAGAGTGTTCACCTGGATTTCCCTCGGAGCCCTGCCCCTCTCACCTTTGTATATACACTCATGGGACATTGTTCATTAATAAATTCTCTTGTGTGCATCAATCCCCGGAGTCCAGCGTGTGAGTCCACCTTGAACACCGTGACAAACATGCTGCTATATGCTAAATAAATAAGCACAAATGTGTGTTAGGTTTTGTTTTATACATGCATGGATCTCCAAAAGGTAAACTGTCATGGATCACGGCATAGTTCATTTATCCATGCAGTGTGGCAAAGAACTCGTGGCACTGTGGGAGTGTTATTGATATTGATTACAGTCTTTGACTTGTCTGTATATTGGCATTTGTGCTTCCCATCTTCCTCTTCACAATACCTCATAGGTCTTTGATGGCATTGAGGCCAGGTGAGTTGGCAGAACATTCATAAATACTTTTGGCACCATGGGCAGGTGCTAATCCTGCTGGCATCTCCATAAATCCTGTCAGCAGATGGAAATGCTGACCAATCACTACCAACACAAGCAAATGACATAGGACTCCAAATCATCAGAAACGTCTCACTGGACTTCAAAGATCTTGGATTCCACTCTTTGTCCAGACTCTAAGGCATAGGTGTCAAACTCTGGCCCGCGGGCCAAATTTAGCCCGCGGCCTAATTACATTTGGCCCACGAAGCCATACCAAATTACTATTAGAGCTGGCCTACTGGTATTATACAGCTACTATTGTTTAGTATTAAGCTTTGCTTGTTCCATATTCAGTTTTTCAGCAAAACGTGTCCATAAGAAAAGATTCATTCTTATATCTGGAGGAATAAATATATTTAATAAATATTAATGTTAGCCCGCGACCTTGTTCCAGTTTTGAATTTTGGCCCACTGTGTATTTGAGTTTGACACCCCTGCTCTAAGGCCTTGATTTAAAAATGCACAGTAGTACAAAGTCTTGCTTATCTGTTTTTTCTGTTTGCTTTCATGTTCAGCTCTCTTCAAAACCATGAGTCCCATCGTGGCACCAATTAATCCACATAATACCATGTGAATACACATGGTAGTTTTCTAAACGAGACCTGTCCACCTTCACTAAAAATGTGCTCCCAAAAAGCAAACAGGCATTGGTTAATTCTCCACAGAGTAGCTCCACTGAGCTAATGAGTTTACCTTAGTGGGATAAGCCAGCTGTCAGATAAGCTTATCTGCTGATGCTTTAGGAGGTATGTTTTTAAATGTGTTTTTGATTTGACCCAGTCAGTTTTTGTGGTCTACTTTATACTCTATATTCTATATTTTCATTGTGTTCTTCATAAAAGGATAATTATTGCATGCTCTTTGGATTACACTGCTGCTGTTATCTAGAATAAAACTGACAAAGTGAGTTTTATTGCTATCAGATGACAGTTAAGGCAAGTCTGAAGTCCGTGACTTGTCATCTAAAGAACATTTCAAGCTCAAGTGTCAGTCATTACATGATCACACAGCCATTTTCAGAGGAGGCAACAACTCACAGGAGAAAACTTTTTCTAGTCGTCCAAACTAACAACAGGCCCTGTGGCAAACTCATGGTCTGGAATAACTGTCTTTCCTCGTTTGTTGACTGTGACCATAAAGGTACCTGTTTCTTTATAATCTCTCTCTGTTTGCTGTCTTCATACAGCTCTCTCCATTTCTCTCACTCTCTATTGTCCCCTCTCAGTCTTTGTGCTGTCGAATTAAGTATGTCAAGACATAATTTCAGACACCATCCCAAATGTGTCCTCAATCTGCAAACATATTTTAAGATGAAATCTTTAGAGCACAGACTGTCTGCAGGCTGGATTTAAAACATTACTAACACATACATACATACATACATACATGCATACATACTGTTATGGCCCGTCTAGGTGCGGCCAGACCACAACATAAAGGGTGATCCATCCCCGTCCAGCCCCAAGCAGCACGTCACACACTTAATATTTTGTGACAGTGATTTATTTACAATAAGTGCAGTTAAACAAAGGAAGGGAGCATCATAACTTCAGGGTGAACCCAAGGCCAAAACAACAAACAAAAGTAACCTATCTCAGGAATAAACACAACTTACCTTCTCAAAAGAACTAAACCAAACAACAATCACTTTCCTCCCTGCCTAACAAAAACAGGAGAAAACTGATCAAACAAAAAGGCGGCCCACCCCTACATGCTCTTACATTAACCAACATGGTAACATAGTGACACAGTGAAGGGTCTGCTGGTTGGGTTGGGCTGAGGATGAATGAAGTGGCAGTCCCCGGCGCTCTCTTCTTATCCGCTGCCTCCCGGTCCTCAGCCAATCGGTGCGAGCCATCCACCCTGGATGCACCAACCACGGAGGAGCACCTGCACACTCAAATTTACATATGATTATGATCACAGTCGTAACATGCCCTTTCCCAAGAATTAACATTACCCCCAAAATGTTTCATTCAAGGAGAAAGCCTCTAGACAGAGTATCAGCCAACACATTCTCTTTCCCTTTCTTGTAATTGATCTCCAAGTTAAAATGTTGCAATAACAAGGACCAGCGCATAAGTCTTTGGTTGGAGTTGCACATCTGGGAAAGAAACACTAGTGGGTTGTGATCGATAAACACCTGCACAGGCAGCACACTTGACCCGACATAGACCTCAAAATGCAAGGAGTAAGGCAAGAGCCTCTTTTTCAATGGTGTTATAATGGGCCTGGTGTCTGTTAAATTTTTTTGAAAAGTAGCAGACGGGATGATCTACGCCGTGACCATCTTCCTGTAACAGAACAGCGCCTGCACCACACGAGCTGGCATCAACTTCTAGTTTAAAAGGGCGCTCAAAATTCGGCGCAGCTAGCACTGGTGCACTGCACAACAATGCTTTGGCAGATTCGAATGCCACCTGACACGCTGGAGACCAAATAAAAGGCTGTAAGGGGCTAACAAGATCAGTTAGGGGACTAACCACATCAGAAAAATTTCTGCAAAACCGTCAATAAAAACCGGCCATTCCTAAAAAACGACGCAGAGCTCTTTTTGTCTGCGGGACAGGAAAATCAACAATGGCCTGTACTTTCGCAGCAACAGGGCGCACTTGCCCCTGTCCGACCTGTTTCCCTAAATAAATAATGGTGGCTTTACCAAACTCACACTTAGAGAGGTTTAATGTGAGAGAAGATTCACAAAAACATCTGAACACATCAGAGAGCGTTTCCAGATGTTCTGACCATGTTGGAGAATAAATGACAATGTCATCCAAGTATGCCTCACAGTTCTTCACTCCAAACAATACCTTCTGCATCAGACGTTGAAATGTTGCAGGTGCGTTTCACAACCCGAAGGGCATTACAGTGTATTGGAGGAAATGATCTGGAGTTACAAACGCGGAGACTTCAGAAGCTCTGGGGGTTAACGGGACTTGCCAATACCCTTTTAACAGGTCTAATGTAGTGACGTATGTAGCTGAGCCGACACGATCAATGCAGTCCTCCATTCTGGGGAGAGGGAAAGAATCCGGTTTTGTGACTGCATTAACCTTTCTGAAATCGGTACAGAAACGTGGGGTGTCATCTGGTTTAGGCACCAAAATACAGGGTGAACTCCACACACTGTTACTGGGCTCAGCTAACCCATGTTTATCCAGGTATTCGACTTCCTGTTGCATTAAAATCTGCTTGGTTGGATTTACTCAATAAGCATGTTGCTTTATTGGCTTATCAACTTCCACAACGACATCATGAAAGAGCACAGATGATCTGCTGAGGATGGTCAGAGAAAAGCAGCAAATTAGCTTCAATCAGATCAAGGATATCTTTGCGGGCGGAATCTGACAGATGCGACAGAAACGATTCTAAGTTCTCTAACACTTATGAGTTTCGCAAACGGGCCAACGGCATACAACTGCTCTTGTCAATCAAGTCATCATCTTGCAAAACATACAATGGTGGTGCCGAACACACAGAGACAGGCGCAATGGGAGAGGTTTTTTCAGCTGCCACATCCTCTCTGGAAACATAGCGTTTAAGCATGTTAACGTGGCAAACCCTCAGTTTTCTCTTTCATCAGGAGTTTTTATTGCATAGCTAGTGTCACTTGTCTTTTTGTCCACCTCATAAGGACCGGAAAACTGAGCATGGAGGTTAGACCCAACTAAAGGAAGAAACACCAGAACTTTTTCACCAGGAGCAAAATGTCGGACCACCATCTTTTTATCTTTTTGTCATACTGGGCTTTCATGTTGCCTTGAGTTTGTTCCAAATTGTCATGGGCCAACTGACATGCACGGAAAAGACGCTCTCTAAAACTGCAAACATAATCTAACACGTTATGTTCGGCTTGCTGCGACTCGGATAATCACTTTTCTTTAAGTAGTCGCAGGGGACCCCGCACAGTGTGTCCAAAAACTAAGTCAGCCGGACTAAATCCAAGGGATTCCTGAGTGGTTTCTCTAACAGCAAAAAGCAAAAGTGGAAGTCCCTCATCCCATTCTTTACCGGATTCAAGGCAGTATTTGCGCAACATGGTGTTTAGGGTTTGATGAAATCGTTCCAGTGCACCTTGACTCTCTGGGTGATAAAGGCTGGACGTTTGACGTTTAATTTTTAACTCCTTCAAAACCTGGGCAAACACCTTTGACATAAAGTTTGTTCCCTGATCAGTTTGAACAACTCTGGGTAACCAAAGGTTGAAAAGAATTTTGTGAGGGCTTTCATAACGTTCTTTGCCTTTAATGTACGTAATGGAATTGCCTCTGGAAAACGAGTGGAAGCGCACATTACCGTTAACATGTACTGGTGGCCTGATTTTGTTTTTGGCAACGGGCCCACACAATCCAACAGAACTCTCTCAAATGGCTCACCCAGCGCTGGAATCGGGTGAAGAGGCGCATGCATGCATACATGCATACATACGTGCATACATGCATACATACATACATGCATACATACATACATGCATACATACATGCATACATACGTGCATACGTGCATACATGCATGCATGCATACATACATGTGTCAGGGTTCCTGGATCGGTGACCCAGTGTTTTCAGTTTTGTTCATGTTCAGTTTATTTTTCCACTTCCATGTTCTCACTTCCTGCTTTACCTGTGTCAGCTCGTCTTGTGTCATTAGCCAGATTATGTTCAGCTGTGTACTCACCGGTTTCTCCCACATCTCACGGTCAACAAATTTGGCGTTGTTAGCTAAACCTGCCTTCTGGGCCCTATTTCAGGAAGCCGGTTTAGAAAACTCAGAGTTAAAAATGATACACGGGGTTGAGTAACCCCGAACTGTCCAACTCGGAATATTCGGTTTCAGAAAGGCTGATAACAATTAGTTCAATCAACGCGGAGTTGCTTTAACCCCAAATTAAGCGCGCGCACGAGGATACATAAAGCCCTGATTAGTGGAGCACAGATTAAGCGAGTCACCATGGAGACGGAGGGAAAGAAGGCGCGGTCAATGCATCTTACAGCGCTTGAGGCCGAAATTCTGATGGCAGCATATGCCGATAACATGCAAATTTTGCGGAAAAAAAGTAACACAGCCTCAGCTGCAAAAGAAAGAGAGCATGCATGGCAAAACATAGCCGACAGAGTCAATGCGTGAGTGTTAATTTAAACATTGATCTAGGGATTTCCACCCATTTAACACGTTATTTTATTATTTTTTATTTTTTATTTTATACATTTTATTTTGTGCTGTGATGTGAGCGCAGGTGCAACCCAACAGGCCCCAAACGTTCCTGGCAGCAAGTAAAAATGAAATATAAAAATATAGTCCAAACAGGTAAGGTGTAATTGTATTATGAGCCATAGTGCTTGGTCTGTTTGTCCGATGTAAATCAATTGCAGTTAGAGGCTACATTAATTTCCCCTCTGTAAGCACTTATTGAAATTATCTGAGCACATTACAAGTACATATTTGCTTACTCTGTATGCTCAAATGTGACCCGTTATAGCCAACAGAAAAAAAAAAAGCGGAGGCCCGAAAAACAGGTGGGGGTCCTCCACCACCACCACTCACAGAGGCTGAGCAGTTGGCTTCCACATTTGTGATAATGTTGGCAGCATCACATATGATCTTCACAGTGCAGAGAACACAAATTAGCATCCATTACTATAATGAAATAATTTGTTAGTTTGAAATGCTACAGGGAACTATGTACCTGTACATTAATGCTGTGGAAAGACTTCCTGTTCACATAGTCTCCTTCATTTACTGAAGGAGCAATGATTGGAATGTGAGTGCCATCTATACAGCCAATCACGCCTGGGAACCGTGAGAATAAATGTAAAATTTAAGTAGTAGTTCAAGTATCACCACATCATGAATTAAGTTTTATTCATCCTGATACCTGCAATTTTGTGGCATCCCTCTTTGATAAATCTTGTGGGTCTGTGACCGGGGAACACCACAGACGAGTACAGGAGACGTTTCAGTGCAACTGTAACATTCCTGACTGCCCGACAGACGGTAGCCTTGGAAACGTGCTCAGCGTCACCAATATTATACAGAAAGCTCCCGTTTGCAAAAAACCGAAGTGCGATACAAATAATATGTACAGAACTGAGAGGATGTCCGCGATGTGTCACATGAGCAATATTAGGCCTGAGGATGTTATTCAAATAAATTATAGATTGTGCTGAAAAACGGTAACGTTCACACAGGAAATCATCAGGAAATGATAAAATGTCCAAACGCGCTCTAATCACTCTCTCCCGGCGGAGAGCTCTGCGGAGAATTTGGGCTTCAACATCTACTGGCTCTTCAAGGAAGGGGCACGCCATGTCTGACACTTCCTACAGTCAGGTTTCTGACAAAGAGGCGGAGAAGGTCAGGGTTAGTTGAAGTAAACCTGCTAGGGGGCAGGTTAGCTTCACGGAGTGTGTCGTCATAGTGACTCACTCAGAATTAATCTAAACTCGCTTTGTGAAACCGAAAACCCAGAGTTTCTGTTAACTCAGGGTATACTTACTCAGAGTTTGCACTAAACCGGCTTCCTGAAATAGGGCCCAGGATTACCCCCAGTGTTCACAAGTCCTTCTTTATTTTGTTGATGTGTACTTTGCACTTTGCTCTTAGTTTTGCTTCACTCGTCTCATCTGCTGTGACTTGGTTCACCTGTGTCTTGTTCTCCACAGCTATCTCCACTTCGCCTAAATACCCTTTCTCTCTATCTACTCTGTGTATAAATTGTGTCACTATCTCATCATGTCCTTTTTTCAGTTCACTTGTTTAAGTTCCTGTGCATGTTCCTCTAGCCCTCGTGTTATGTTATTAGGAGCTGGGGTGTGTATGTGTGGTGTTTTGTGTTTGCTTTCCTTTTTCGGCACAGTCCGGTGGGGTGATGATTCACAGGATCCCGGCACACCTGCGGTGAATCAGGTGTCATCATCAGGAGTGTTTAAGGAGCTGCGTGGCCGACGCCTGGCGTCAGAGTATTGTCACTTCCACGAGTGGTTAAGTGTTTGTAAACTCTCAAGCTTGGAGCCAACGACCTGCCCATTATTCATGATTCATTTCCTTGCCTGATTTCCTTTCCATCAACCTGCCATACTGCCCGCCCCCCTGTCTGAGCCCCTGGAGATTGTCCCCGTCCTCGGTCAGAACGGAGATCTGTCTCACCCACCTGTACCACACTCCGCCTTCGCGTTACGTGCCTCCACCTCCGATTACGGGAAACCTCCACCCGTATTTCAGTTTATGCCAAGTAAGCTTTCCAACTCTCATTTATGCAAATGTTTTCACTGTTCTGTCCTCCTCACTTAGATTGATCAAGTTCGCTGCCAGTCTTTCCAGCATGCCCCGGATCTATAAATACACTTCACTGCAACTCCCGTGCAGTGGTGCGTCTGTGTGTTCTGCTATCTGAGTCCACCTTTTTAGCTACCTAACATTTATTTGCTCAGTGTATTTCTTGAGGGGGGGTAGAGGCCCTGACATGCCGAGCCACAGTTTCCAAAACTGTCTGCCACCTTCTGGTGGTGACTTGGTTTAGATGGTAGGAGAAGATGTTGGGCAGAACGGGTGTACCCAAATGTATGTTTCCCTGTTGGTTTCAAGGGTGTGCTCCAACTATAGGCGGATCACACTTCCCAGCCTCCCCAGAAAAGTCTATGCCAGAATACTAGAGAGGAGAGAGAGTCCTTTAGTCGAACCTCAGATTTATGAGGAACATTGTGGTTTTCCAGCGTGGATTTGGAGAAGGCATGTAACTGTGTCCTGTGGGGAGGTGCTTAAGAAGTATGGGGTTCTTGCCCATTGTTATAGGCCATTCAGTCCCCACCCGTAGTACTGCCGGCAGTAACTCAGACTCATTTTATTTTTGGTTTGTAGTAAGTGTGAAGTGTCAGGAAGTCTCCCCGTCAGAGACCACAGTTCTCAGCCAGAAAAGGGAGGGGTGCCCATTCCAGGTCAGAGATAAGTAACCACTCCAAGCCTGGGACTTCAAGTGTCTCTGGGTCTTGTTCATGAGTGGGCGTAGAGTGAAATGTGAGATTGACTGATGGTGTGAAAAATGTAAGAAACTCCTAAATCCACAGTGATGTGGATCCTGCACCTAATTTTTGTGAGAGAGTGCTGAACATGGAAGTGGATTTACTCGTTCCTACCATCACCTACCATCACCTGTGGTTATGAGCTCTGGGTAGTGACTAGTAGAATAAGCTGCCTCCATTTCCTCCCAAAAGAGGAAGTGGAGATAGCAGGAAGTGCATTAGTGTTTCTAAGAAAATAAAAAGTAGAATAATTCAATATTCCTTTTATGAAGTGAGAAAATATTGTCATAACTGTCTTAAGTCAGATGTAGCAGTAATTTTAATCCAAAACACACCATGTTTCATATAACTGCAGAAAACAAATCCTGACATTTATTTCATTTATTTACATTCTGGATCTGACACGTACACACCGCCCTTCATACTTTTTACTATAAAGATCTGAGTACTTTCTCCAACATTGAAAAAGTCCCACTTTGCTGATCAAGTTGTTTTAGATGGAAAGAGAAAGGGAGATCAGCCCATTCTCCCCTGTTCTCCATGTCTCAGCTGCTGCTTGCTGTCTCTTTCTAGTCCTGTTCCTGTCCCAGCAGCCCTCCCACAGATGATTTACAGCAGGGGGTTTATCAGTCTGTCCTGGACACTTGCAGTTCTCAGACAAAGGAAATCAAATATGTGACGAGTTGCGGGCAAACACAATCAATGAACTTATAATTACATGTATGTACTTTGTATTAATTATTCATAAAATCGTAACAGGAAGGACTCATCCAGGCTGGAGAAACTAATCAGGAAGGCGGGCTCTGTGGTCGCCATGAAGCTGGACACTCTGGTGACAGTGGCAGAGAAAAGGACACTAAAGAAACTGCTGGACGTTATGGACGATGCTGGGAATCCTCTGCACACGGTCGTAAACAATCAGAGGAGCCTGTTCAGCTTCTACCAAAGTCAAGAACCAACAGACTTAAAAACTCCTTTGTCCCACACACCATCAGACTGTTTAACTCCTCCCTGGAGGGGAGGGGGAGGGGAGACAGGAGGACAAGGGAGGGCAGGAACAACTGAGTTGTAGTGCTTTTTTACACTGTGCAAGATTAGTTTTTTCTTATATTCGACTGTGCAATAATCACTGTGCAATATACTCACTCGAATGTGCAATCCTATTTATCCATATTATATATTCTGTTTTTATATATGTGTATATGAATGAATGAATGCTTTATTGGCCATATGCAGGTTGTCCCACAGAGGAATAGGACCTCTGTGTGTATATATGGTGTATTTGTGCGCACATCCTTACTCTCATTCCCCTTATTGTATCTGTAACATGCAACTTCTGTCGGTGCTGTGCTACTGGGGGAAGCCACCCGAGGGATTAATAAAGTTTCATCCAATGCAACAATACTTGAAAACCTTCAGACCTCAGAATTAGGGAGACATTCAAAAGGACTGTTGGGGGGGGGGATATACATATACATACATATACAAAAAACTTGAGTTTTACAGTGTTTATTTATCGGATAAACACTTATCGGCCTCCACAATGTAGTGGGCCGGGTCCTCCGAAAGCCGGAAGTGAGCGACTGTAAAATTGGGCGGTCTAGCCTTAGGAATTACATCACGAGCTGTCTTTGGAGTGAAACTCTGCCGTCTGCTCCTGGCTATCTAAAATATGACCAGTTTATTCAGCTGTGTGAAAACCCCGGAGGAACCCTCCCGAGGGATTAATAAAGTTTTATTTAATCTAATCTAATAACTTTAATCTGCGCCAAACCGATTTATTCACAAACAAATAAAACACTGAAAAAAGCTAAAAAACAAAACAAACAAAACATTTTTATCTAAATGACTTATCATGTTTAACCTTGGGGGGTTTGAAAACGATGTGCCGGGAGTTCGCTGTTCTCACAGCTACATTCTCGCCTGAAAACATGTTAAAAGTTTATTTTGCGACCCAGAAAGAGAAATAAGACTAATGTTAAAACTAAGTAGCTGACGCCATTGTTGGAAACTGGAATTGGCTGAGCCGTGCTATGAATTCTGGGATATTGTGTTTCAATTTTGTTGTCCGGGTGGAAAATTGGGAGAAATTCAGGAGAATGGTGGCGCCGGGAGATTTTTGGGAGGGGCACTGAAATTGGGAGGGTTGGCATGTATGATCCTAACAGTCTCTGTTGGTGTACTCTTCCAGCCCTGTGCAGTCCCAGGTGTCAGAGCAGACCATACATGCCAACCCTCCCGAGAATTACGAATTTCAGTGCCCTGCCGAAAATCCCCTGTCTTGTTAATCCTGATTCGTCCCTGCTGTGTTCCCAGCTCTCTCATTATCTCAGTCTCTCTTTGTCACAGCGTTAAGTCACTTCTCCTGGTCCAGTGTTTCATACCCCTAGTTTATATACTATTGTTCTGGTTTTCAGTAAGTTGTGTTTTTCCTTTGCGTAAGCTTTTGTATTCTGCTCTTCAGCCTACATAAAAGACACCTTTCTTCCTGGTGTTTCCAAGCTTGGAATTATTTCTACAGAGACTGTTTATACCACGTTTAATGACATTATAGACTGTTTTCATCCTGCTCCTTCTTCTTTCTCTTTTCTTTTTCTTTTCCTGCCTGTCCCGTTTGGCTCTTTTGCATCAGAATTATTGTCTAAAGGCAAAGAAAGATGCCCAACGGATTTACTTTACCAAACGGACCATCCCAGCCTTGTCGCATTGGTCCATTTGATTGACCTTTGCTTTTATTGTTTATTTGATTTTATTTTCACTTGCTACACACAGGACAGACATGACAGGGGGAAAGAAAAACAGCGGGGAAGAGGAACGGTGATAAAGGGCAAAAAACAAAAACAGACAAAAAATACATCTATCAATCAGCTGGATCACCGGTTGAGAAAGAAAAAAGAGAAAACAAGCAGAAAATGAGAGCAATACAATAAACAACATAATCGCGATGATCTATGTGAATATAACAGTAAATACTAAATATTAAACATTATTGTGCAGCAGGGGCAGAGCGTGGGGGTGGCTTACTGGGCTTAAGCCCGGGTTGTTTTGTCAGAAGCCCGGGGTATTTTGGAGTGCAATTTTTTCATAGTTAGATGCCTGGCTGACAACTGTATAAAACAAAAAGTACACACAATATTCGAAGCACATAGTGCACACTGTGGGAATTTACGACTGTGCGTGAATCCCCCCTGATATTGGTATGATCCGAGCTCAGGCACTAAGCGACTGAGCGAGGGGGCGGGGCAGCTGCTGCCCGTGAGTGCGCTGTTGGAGAAACGGAGCCAGCCGTACTAAGGAGAGCTTAAGTTTGACCAGGTACCAAAGCAAATCATTTGTACCGTACAAATAATGTAAATGTGACGGTGAATCACGAAAGATTGATATGAAACTGATCACTTGACCAATATTACCTTACTTGCTCTTCAAGTGAATCAACAAATGGCGAAATGAAAAGCCGAACAAATGCTATTTTTTTAGAGAGTCTTAGCTTACGTGTGTTTATTTCATATTTTCAGTTCTTACCCTCCCCGACTAAATCGGTTTCAGTTATGTACTGAAATATAAGAATGGACATTAGAGGCTTCTTTCAAAGAAAAAACTCAGGTAAATGTTATTTTATATATTATGCTTTGTATGTTGTTCAGTATATTTCTATGCAAAACAAGAGGGATTTCAGTACACAGCAGGATATTCACATTTGTAACCAGATATTTACACTTTAGGGAGAAAACATAAAACATTTTTACTGTACAACATCAATTTAGAGTAAACTTTTGTTTTAGATAAATATTGAAATATCTTTTGAATTAGTTAAATGTCAGAATAAAGAGAGAGAGATCTGTCTATTTATTATCACTTTCATGTAGGAGTACATATACACTAAGTTTATTGTTAATTAATAAGAAAACTCCTGACGATTCCATTCTGAGCTGAAGCTTCTGATAGGTTCGTAGAGTCCATGTGAGTAAATTGGTGGCACAGCTGTGGATGCATGTAAGGCAAAACACAGAGCCTGTTTCTTTGAAATGGGAACATCAAGAGATGTCAACCAAAACACCAGGAACAGAACTGTGGAGCTCCATAAGTGTGGCTCAGTTTGAATACAATTTGGTGCCATTTGCAATTAAGAAATACAGATAGTTTCTCTCTCTTAAAGTTAACAAATATGTTTTTTTATATTTATCAATCTAAAAAAAATAAACATTTAGTCTGATTTGATGTTACAATTAAAAAAGTGTTTGTGTTTTGATCTGAAGAGTTTGTAAATATGTGGTTTCAACTGTATATTTGATGACTGTCAGCACAAAGAGGGAGAGAGAGGAGAATGAGGACAGAACAGAGGTGGAACAAGAGCAGGTGAGACACACATGTTAGTCAAATGGTTGTTTACCAAAAGTATCAGCGTATCACAGGTCCTCATGTATCTCGTACCTAGTGTTTCTTTTTAGGTTTGTTATATTTCAAGGCTAAATAATTATATAAACTTTTCTCAATCTAAATAGTGGACTTTGGTAGAATTAAAAAAATAAGTGTAGTGCAGGTCTATGATGATTTTTAGTGCTACTATCATCTAGTTCTGATTGTGGTTATGTCTTGGTTAAGTCCTCAGTACTCCTGATTTTGAACTGTTGTAGTCCTGTTTTAATTCTGGATCAGTTCTGGGTCTGGTTGAACTGGGGTTTAGTCCCTGTGTCTTGATACAGCCCCGACCTTGTTCTGCCTTGCTGCTTAATTAAAAAAACTAGTTTAAGGTGTCCTGCATATGTGATATATATTTTTCCCTATATGAAGTCATTCTTTTTTGAACAAAACTCAGAACAGAGCCAATTAATCTTTCAGTCATTTCTACCCCCCCCCCCCCCCCCCCCAAAAAAAAAAAAAGAAAAAAGAAAAAGAAATAATCCCACATGCATACTACCCTTTAGGGCTAAGCCCCGGGTGTTTCAAATGTCTGGCTCCGCCTCTGTTGTGCAGCACGTAAGATCGACAGCGCACAGTGTGCTTTGAGGTAGGAGCCAAAAAGGGTGTGGGGGGGCCACAGCCCCGTCCTCCAGGGCATGAAGCTGGTATGGAGGAGAACAAGACTCCAGACATGCAGAGGCCCTCACAGCACAAGAGACCAAGGAAGACCAACAGAGGGGCAATCATCCTGCTCCTTCTGAGCGAGTTATCACTACAGGGACTGATTAGCAGCTCGGACGGTGTAAACAGTGTTTCGGAGAAGCAGCCTACCCAGAGGCTGAACCTGGGGCCTCTGGACCCCCGCAGGTTTTGCAGCCTGTCCAGTCATCATCTGCCACTGCTGAGAGCTCAGCAGAGCCGTCCCAGCCACCTGTCTCCACTGGGAGCTCAGGTGAGCCAACCTAGCCTCCTGCATCATCTGCTGGGAGCTCGGGCGAGCTTATCCAGCCAGCTACAGACTCCTCATTACTGTCAGTGCCTGAGAAGTATCCTGAGCCGGCTGTGCGTCCTGCACAGCTACAGCTAGCTCTGTCTGTGCCAGAGGTGTCCACATCGCGTGGTCCAGCTCCATCTCCACCAGAAGTCAGCGCACCCTGCTAGGTTCTTAGTTTGCCAGTTTCTAGCTGTTTAGGTTTTCTTTTCTTTTCCCCTGTTCGTATTATTTGAGTTTTGATATAGCATTAAAGCTGCCTCCCTGAGTTCATCCCTTTGTTGCTCGTGAGTCCTGTATTTGGGTCCTACTCCTGCCTGCCACAGCGTTATACAACAGCGAGAGCTGCCAGAGGACTGTCAGGAGCTGGGGTCACTGTCACAGTCATTTGAAATGACACAAGGAATATTCGATAAAAGTAGTGAATCTACATATTGACAATAGAAGATCATCCATGTTTCAAAGACCCCTTAAAAATATCTGCACTTTTTTTGTGCATGAAAATCTGAGTCATGAAATGCTGTTTAAATGAACTGGAACTGGCTGTACTGTAAGAAAATCCAGAGAAAGAGACCTTCTTTGTTTGAGTCCACATAATAGCGATCTCAGCTGACATACTATAGTTTCAACGAAGCCAGAGGCAGAGTTATAGCTACCAGAGGAAACCATAGAGTTCACTTCTGTGAGTGCACAGTGTACTCTGCAACAGTGGATTATTATCACAGTATCATGTGGCTTATCTTACAGTATCACAACTGCTTAGTCATACCTGTTAGAATACTATATACTACACTGTACCTAAGTTACAATACAATCTTTATTTTTATTAACAGTTCACCCTAGACCCATTAACAATGGCCTGTAATAGTATACTGTTATAATATATTTCAGGACACTCTGAGACCTCAGTCAGTATTATTTCTGAAAAGTGTCAGAAAAACAAACACAGAAAGAAGAAGGAGCAAATTCTCAGAACTTAGAGATTATTAGAGAAAACAATATTGATGCCTTTGCTCAGGTGGCCTTTGTTCTGGAAGCAAGTTCAGTTTAGGTGAATGTCCTACAAAATGCAGACAAGGACCACAGGATCACAGCATCCCCATGACTCCTCTTACACTTAAGGACGTTGCATGAACGACATGTAATCTTTTTAAATTTAGAAATGTCAGGATTTTTTTTACAATGTATCCACATCAAAATAAAAACATATAATAGGACATTCTCTGTGAATTAAAAACAAACGTTCCACTTTATATTTATGGGGCAGTCTGGGTAATGAGCTACCAGAATTATCAGTGATTTTATATATTAATTTCTTATATTTTAAGTTCAAAGAGCAAACAGATTTCTTTCATTAACCACAGCAGCATTTCTTTATCATGCAGATAAACTGAGACATGGGGCGATCGTGGCTCAAGAGTTGGGAGTTCGCCTTGTAATCGGAAGGTTGCTGGTTCGAGCCCCGGCTCCGACAGTCTCGGTCGTTGTGTCCTTGGGCAAGACACTTCACCCGTTGCCTACTGGTGGTGGTCAGAGGGCCCGGTGGCGCCAGTGTCCGGCAGCCTCGCCTCTGTCAGTGCGCCCCAGGGTGGCTGTGGCTACAATGTAGCTGCCATCACCAGTGTGTGAATGTGTGTGTGAATGGGTGGATGACTGGATATGTAAAGCGCTTTGGGGTCCTTAGGGACTAGTAAAGCGCTATATAAATACAGGCCATTTACATATAGTTTTGTCATTGCATTTCTTATTCTCATATTGAGCTATCTGGGGATTAAATGTGCAGTTAAGCTACTTTACTGGTGCTGGCTCATCAATAGAGGGCGCTACAGCACCACTCCCTTAAAAATGTTGTGAGAAAAAAATCTGTTGCAATCAATTAATTATGAAAATACAACATACATAACAAATAAGTACATTTTGCTTATACAGAATGTGTGGTTGCCTGATTTGTGTGGATTATTAATTTGCAAGAGTTTAAGACTTAAGCATTTGTTTCAATGTGTGTTTTTTTTCCTGACCTTTGAGATGCTTTACATTGTTTGACCTGTCAGCCTGAAGAGTAGACATGGTCCCGCCCTTCTGTAGGCCTACAGGTGCAGTAGGCCTACAGAAGGGCGGCCTACTGCTGTGTCTGGTGGCCGCCAAGGGTGGAGTCCCTGGCAGACCGATCCCCACACTTCTCTACATTTCCGGACATATCCCACTGAAAGGAGGCCCTGGGGCAGACCCAGGACACACTGGAGAGGTTATATCTCTCAGCTCATCTGTAAACGCCTTGTGTTCTCCCAGATAAGCTGGAGGAGATATCTAGGATAGAAGTTGGTTCATAGACCTAGGTTCTCTGGTTGGAGTGCAGGGTTGCAAAAATTCAGTAAAGTAAGGTGGAGCCTAAATTCAATTCAATTTAATTCAATTCAATTTTATGTAAACAACGCCAAATCACAACAACAGTCGCCTCAAGGCGCTTTATACTGTACAGTAGATCCTACAATAATAGATACAGAGCAAAACCCAACAATCATATGACCCCCTATGAGCAGCACTTTGGCGACAGTGGGAAGGAAAAACTCCCTTTTAACAGGAAGAAACCTCCAGCAGAACCAGGCTCAGGGAGGGGCGGGGCCATCTGCTGTGATTGGTTGGGGTGAGAGAAGGAAGACAGGATAAAGACATGCTGTGGAAGAGAGACAGAGATTAATAACAAGTGTGATTCAATGCAGAGAGGTCTGTTAAATCTCCTAAGCCTAAACCTCTCAGATTCTTAAAAACAAGGAATAAAATGTTAAACTGTGTGTTCACATACGTGTAAATTTGACTTTTTACACTGGCTTCCAGTTCATTATAAGATACAGTTTAACATTTCCTTCCTGTGAAAAGTTGAGCTGCTTCTCTTTGTATGACCTGCATTCAACAAAGTAATGACTGAACAGAGCCAACATATAAAGAATTACAATAGTCTCTGCGAGCGGTAACAAAAGAACATCCCCACTTGAAGGTATCCAACTAGAGTGAAGGTAATTTTCTAATCACGCGACACATGATGTGATGTCAACATTGGTGTGAGACACCCACAACACAGCAAGCTTGATGGTCCCATGCAACGAGAGTCCAGCCAGTATTATGGGGCCTTAATAACCGTATTACCTATAACTCAACAGCTTATTCACTCTCCCTGTCTGGAAACCTGTGGGCTCTCCTCAGATCCCTCCGAAGTTTCTGTTCTGGAACTCCCTTGAGTGAGATAACCAGATGTACCCAAAACAGTTTAGCAAGTCTTCCACACTTTTCCCAGTCCCAGCTACCATTGTTTCTCCTCACTCAAATGAGCTTCTGCTTTAGTTCCCACAGTCAGTTTTGCCATACCAGTCTCCTGTTTGTTCTCAGTAAGTTACACTTAGTCTGTAAATAAAGCTTTTAAACTTCTGGTGTGCTGGGTCTGAATTTAAAGTCCAGTTTGCGCCAAATACATGACCGCAGGTCTAAAACCCTAAAGTCAAGGAAACCAGCCGTAACACAGGATTAGCTACACTGGCCTCCATATGTACTGGCAGAGTAAGTTATGTAAAGCACAGTGGATCCACAACAGGCAATACATTACCCATTTATTTTAGTAAACAATTAGTTTTTTGTCAAATATCACAAATCACATGTGCTAACAGCATTTCCCAGTTACTGGAAAACACAGATGAATGAATGAACCAAGGATGTGTTTGATCTCTGACTCAGCTCAAGGACAAATGTGGAGTCAGGGCTGCAAAGGAGAGCAAAAACAAAAGCATATTAGAACATATGAGCCTTTAAGATGTGAATGACACACAAGGATCATCAAATTATGTGTTTCTTGTTCCATTATAGCTGATGGCTAACACTGAGCACAGAGATCCAATACACCTGAGTGTATTATCAGTGTGGATCTCCATTAATACTCTCAGGCATGAAATTCATATTTCCCAGCCTTCTAAGGTTTATATAACTCTTAGTAACAAATTTAACAATTCAAATTTACATTCAAGTGCAGCGACAAATCACTTTGAGTGTTTTGGAGATCTGAAATCAGAAAACTGGTCTGAGCCTGTAATGTGAGATATTTAAGAAACATTGGTAAATTTGCACTAAATGTGTGCATCCTACTTTTACTTCATCGAGAAGCCCGACTTCAGTGAGCTGAGCTTGCTCAGTTTCTCATCATCAGAGCGATTCAAAAAAGATTGTTTCAAAAATAATTACTACATCCACTTCATCTTTTTGTATTTTTACTGAAGACAGTACCTTAAAATCCCAGATCACCATAGCTCCATCCAGACCCACACTGCTGTACTGCACAACTTTGGCTTTGTCCAGTGATACAATACGCAGCTGCCTGTAGAGCACAAAGTAACAGCTAAGAAAGGAAATGACAACATAGGTGAAAATATTTGGACAGACAAAATGTCTGACGCGTACTAACAGATGCTCTTCTGTGAGCAAAGTGAGATCAACGGGTATTAATGATGGTTTTAAAATCAGTTTCCATTTTAATTTGTCAGTTCACTTGAATTGTATTTACATAGCACCAAATCACAACAACAGTCACCTCAGCACACTTTACTTTGTAAATAATAGAGAAAAACCACAACAATCATATGACCCCCTATGAGCAGCACTTTGGCGACAGTGGGAAGGAAAAACTCCCTTTTAACAGGAAGAAACCTCCAGCAGAACCAGGCTCAGGGAGGGGCGGGGCCATCTGCTGTGATTGGTTGGGGTGAGAGAAGGAAGACAGGATAAAGACATGCTGTGGAAGAGAGACAGAGGTTAATAACAGATATGATTCAATGCAGAGAGGTCTGTTAAATCTCCTAAGCCTAAACCTCTCAGATTCTTAAAAACAAGGAATAAAATGTTAAACTGTGTGTTCACATATGTGTAAATTTGACTTTTTACACTGGCTTCCAGTTCATTATAAGATACAGTTTAACATTTCCTTCCTGTGAAAAGTTGAGCTGCTTCTCTTTGTATGACCTGCATTCAACAAAGTAATGACTGAACAGAGCCAACATATAAAGAATTACAATAGTCTCTGCGAGCGGTAACAAAAGAATGAATTACCCCAATTACAACAAAGTTTCCTTGCAACCGGGTGACAGTAAGTAACTGAAGACCAATGGTCACTGAAGAAAGGAAGAAGGAAAATAAATGTTTTAATTCAGTTCAGTTTTATTTATATACCACCAAATCACATCAAGAGGCTGTAAGGGAAAGGTGTGGAGAGAAATAGGACCCAAGTGCAGACACTGACAACAAACTTAACTGTGAATAAGCTTTCATCTGCGGTGGGGACAGAAAACAAAAACAGAACATGGCAAAAACTAAACTAAACCTAAACTGGGAGCACCTACAAATAGACACAGAGGGATAATGGGGGAATGGGAAACAATAGGGGAACATAGCAGGGAGTAATCAAACATGACGAGACCAAGACTGAAACTCTTCAAATAAACCTCTGCAGATGATCTGTTAGCTGTTTGACAACTACTCTTTCAAGGATGTTTGATATAAAGGAAGGTTGGAGATTGGCCTATAATTAGCTAAGACTGCTGGGTCTAGAGATGCTTTTTGAGTAAAGGTTTAACTACAGCCAGCTTGAAGGCCTGTGGTACATAGCCGATCATTAGAGATAGGTTGATCATATTTAAGATTGAAGAATTAATTAATGGCAGGACTTCTTTGAGCAGTTTTGTAGGAATGGGGTCTAAAAGACACGTTGATGGTTTGGAGGAAGTAATTATTGAAGTTAACTCAGAAAGATCAATTGGAGAAAAAGAGTCTAACTTAACATCAATGGTACTAAGAGTAGCTGTAGATAATATTACATCTGTGGGATGATTATTGGTAATTTTTTCTCTAATGATAAAAATGTTATTTGTGAAGAAGTTCATGAAGTCATTACTAGTTAACGTTAAAGGGATTGTTGGCTCAAAAGAGCAACCAGAGAAACCTGGGGTTGTTCTTATTTTCTTCAATCAGTGATGAATAGTAAGATGTTCTGGCTTTGTGGAGGGCTTTCTTAGAAAGCTCTCCTGAGCCCAGACTTCTTGTTGAGAAAAGGGTGTCAATAGCATTCAGAGACCAGCTGATCAAATCCATAATTCTCTTTTAGGTTTTAGAGACCGACTGTGAGAGATTGTTCCAGGGAAAGTAAAAACACAAGACAAGACAAGGACACAAGAGGCTAAGCAGGGAAGCTAAGGGGAAGGAGGAGAGGAGAAAAGTGCGACCGCCTTCGCCGAGAGCCAAACGTGTTTCAGGGCTATTGCTGTTGCATCATCCACTGATCGATGGGGACAGTATGCAAACTGGAGGGGGTGTATAGTGTCTGGGACCATGTGATTGATGTGACGACTGGTGTGAGTGCCACTGGCCTGAAGTCATTCAGAGTGGAGGTGTCTGGTCTTTTGGGAACTGGTATGATGATAGAGGATTTAAAAATATGTGGGAAAGTGACAGGTTGAAGATGTCAGAGTACACACCAGCTAGTTGTTCCCCACAGGCCTTCAGTACTCTGGGAGGAACTCCCAGGGTCCCACAGCCTTGCAGGGATTCCCCTTATTCAGAGCTTTCAGGACCTGTGTGTGTGTCACCTGAAAGACGCTATCTGTGGGGTCACAGGAGGTCTTTGATGGAGCGTCTGTGTTCACTCTGTCAAACCTGGCACAGAAGGTGTTGAGGCTGTCTGGAAGGGTGGTGTCTCAGGGGTCTGTGGTTGTTGTGGTTCCCCTGTAGGTTGTGACAGCTTGAATTCCCTGCCACATGCTGCGTATGTTGTTGTTGAGGTATTAGCCTTTAAGCTTTTCTGAGTGGGCCTCTTTGCTGCTCTGATGGTTTTTGCAGTTAGTAGCAGGCTCTCTTTTACTCCACCTGATTTCCTGCCTTGAAGCCCTCCCTCCTCTCCCTGATTTTCAGTTTAATGTCTCCATTAAACCAGGGTTTTGGTTGGGGACCCTACGCACAGTCCTGGGAGGGGCACAAACAGACGTACACCAGTTTGTGTAGTCGCTCACAGTCTCTGTGTACTCGTGGATGTCGTTAGCTGTTCCTTTGAAGATGCTCCAGCCTGTAGCCTCTAAGCAGCCCCGCAGGCTGGCTTTTGCACTGTCAGTTCAGTTGTTAATAGTCCTGACTGTGACGGGCTTCGTCTTGAGCTTTTCGTTGTAGATGTGATTTATTTCCCCTGGTGGAAAGGTTACAAACTGATGCAGTTCAGGCATATTTTTCTGGAAATGACAACGATAAAAGTCTCCCAGAACAATTCAGCCAGGGCCAAGTCAACATGTTAATTTTCATGCTCATTTATCATGTCGTGCAGCCCCCTCATCTCAGCCTCCTTATATCCAACACTCACAATGATGCACTCCAGTTCTCCAGGCAAGTAAAAAGGCCTTAACCTCACAGTCAGAAATTCCACATTTTCAGGGCAGGATTTTGAAGTTATCTTACAGTCAGTACACCATGATTGCTTGACGAGGGCGGCAATTCCTCCGCTGCGGCTCTTGCCGGTGCCCGTACAGCTTTGGTCCGCTCTGAACACCATATAGCCATCTGGTGATATTGCCGTATCAGGTGTCCTCTCCCCCGGCCAGGTTTCACAGAAACACAGTATGGAGCACTCCTGAATGTCTTTTAGCTTGGATATCCGAGCATGGAGTTTGTTCATTTTCAAGACTTAATTTTTGCAAGCAGCATGATTGATTGATTAAACCCTTTATTTGTCACTTGCAGTTGCCTGCCACAGTGAGATGATCATGGTGGTCATGTTGTTTAGGACAAACAGAATATCCATCACTGGTTCGCAGGTGTATCAATTTCCTGTTGAAGAGCCGTGAGCTACGCCAGGATCTTTCCCACATTGCGTTGCATAAGAACGGTGTTAGTACTCACAGCTCGTCCCAGCCCTTCGATCATTGCAGCTAGCCTTGTGGGGTTTTGAACAGCTGTAACTGCTTTCTTCAATTTCCGATTAGCCAGGGCCAAGCCAGTTCCAATCAGCACGAACCCAGTTATCATGGTTCAGAATAGGTAGATGTCTTTGATGTCCTCAATAGACAGTCCCGCTAGGGACACTTCTGCCACCATCCATCTGGTTAAGACATTTAATTTTTTGATCTACGCTTGTGCTTTTTGATTTCCTCACCATTTTCATAAATTCACACCTGTTGCATTTGATTTCAAGAACGGCTAACATGTATGATTCAATAGAAGAAAATGGATTCGGTATATTGTAAATGACAAAACACAGAGTGTTGAACAAAAATGTGAGATGAAGTATTTCACTGTTTTAAAAAGAGGTTATGCTGAAATGGTCATGTGAGCTAATAATAAATCTAATTGAAGTGAAATTGCATAAACTGAATGAAACACACGATATACTCATATGTACTGGAATTATTGACATGTCATTGTAACAAACCACGGCAGACCCGGTGACATTTTTATGCTTTTATGCATCGTTTATTAAATCTCACACAGTTGCTGTTCACACCACAGCTGCAGCCAACCCCCTGCCAGCTCAACATACCAACAACAACCACGACAGACAAAAAGCAAAACTTTTTATGCCGGTGAGGCATGACTGTAGATGCCATGCAGTGGCGCCGCAGACCACGCCCTGCCAGTCATATTTAAGTACAGCATAGAAAAGACGGAAATGGAATGATATGTTAAAACTTTTCTTAAAGTGTTTATGTGAAAAAGTGGGAGAAGGAGAAGGTGATAAGGTGTGGCTGGACCAGTGGCGTGTCTAGAAAATTTTTGTTGGGGGGGCCAGGTAGGGGCACAGATTTGGAGAAGGGTGGCAGATGTAATTGGCAGATAATGTTTAAAAAAAAAATTCTACCAACCCTTAACCATAATTCAATAACCCTATAAACCTAATAACCAAATGCACTTTTAACTCTTATTAGAATGAGATTTTAACCACTATGGTGCAAAGTTTTTAGATACTGCGTTGATAAAGTACAAGAGATACAATCAGTGCTTTGTCAGTGTTTACTCAGCATTCAAGGACATCAATATTTGCATAGTATTTTTACTGACATATAGTGCACATATGTTTTGGGCAAAAACATTTTTGAATATTAAAATACGAACATTTGTAACAAACAATTGACAAATTAGCCAATGCCAATGCAAAACTTTATCTGCCTGTTAAAAAAAGAAGATAATCTTCTCACAAACTGGTGTTTGATTTTGAAACAGGAAAAAAGTGGGGAAACAACTGAAAAGACTAACATTTGAATAAAACCTGAAAGCAAGTAAATACTTTCTATGCTGCCTTATGGTAAACTTTGGTAATATTGATAAAGAACAGCACTGGCTGATGATGAAATACAGTCAGCTGGCATGGTGACACTGCCAGTATTAACCTGCAGGGCTGGACTGGGACAAAAAAATTGGGCATTTTTACTACAGACCGACCCACCAGGTATTAAAGCCATAAAGACTTTGAATGAAAACAAACGCTGTGGTGACAGTGATGTACAGTCTTGTTGGTATATGTATGATTTCTATACATTTTACATCAGCTAAAAACTGGTTGTAAGATTTAGATAATTATTTAATAAAAACTAGGTATTTTAAATGAGAATAAGAAAGAAAAGTATTTCTTTGTGCCCCCCTCTCCCTGTTAATGCCCTACCTGCCCCCCTGGCAACACTTTGCTAGACCCGCCCCTGCACAGTTACCAGCTGTCAGCTACATAAAAAAGGATCCTGGTGTTATTTGTCTCTCAGAAACAGTTCATAACTTCAACTCATTCATGTCACCTAAAAGGTAAACCTGTTTCTCCATCACCTGTTCAGCTCTGATGATCCAGTAAGGACATCTCCTGGTTTCATCTTCATGTTTCCCTCTCACCACATATCTAAACAGACATCATGACCAGCAGCTTTACAGCTGTGGCTCCAGCAAACATCAGCTGATACTAGAAATTAATATTAAATACATTCTAACAACAGCTGATCAAGCTTAAACCTGCTGCTGTTGTTTAGCGCGACATCCGCTGGTTTCCTCTTTCTGGCGAAAAGTGGGCGATAAACAAGAGAGAAAAGCCGATCAGCTGATCATTGATCAGTTTCATGATTGAAGTAGAAACAGGAGAGGGAGGAGAGAATGAGAGGAGAAGAGGCAGCTGTGCAGCGTAAAGACAGAATAAATCCAGCTTTGTGTCTTTTTCCATTCTAGCTAAAGTTCGGGACAAACTGCGTCTCTTCTCAGCTCAATACGAAACGTGTAATATTTTCTCTGAATGAGGGACCATTCCATTTTTTTAAGGAGCCGTTGGCAACTCTACTAACTAACCTTATGAATAAAATAAAGTTCACTATCAGTAACATCATAGCACCCACAGCTGTATAAAAACTCCGTCAAACTGGCTAGAACGCAGTATGAGTTATTGCAACTGACAGTAAAAAGTCAGCAACATGAAAATAAACTCCACCTAAACTTGGTTTATATCTGACCCAGATAGACTGCAGGTCATAACTTCTTACCTGAAGTTCAGTTCACCTGACACTCGGACTGGTGGCTGCTTCGGGTCTCTCCTCCTGCCTCCCCTTCCCTCATCCACCTGTTGCCTCTGTGGAAGCCCCGTCATAGCCACCACCAAACAACGGAGTTATTTCTACACATCGACCTGCATCTGGCCAATCTACCACCTCTCATTGTTCATGCCATTACAAAATAAATAAAAAATAAGTCAAATAAGCCCGATGGCCAGTCCAGCTATGTTAACCTGCAACCAAATCTGCAGCTCCATACAGCAATGTTACGACTTAGATTATATCTTATAACTCATAACTCTTATGTTAGCTGCCCTCAGTAGCATACTGTCTGAAATATTCCACAGCTGCAATAATTCTTTAAGTGTTATTTTTTCCTTGGTATTCTAATTTCACCGAAGTTTACTAAACTCAACAAACTTAATATTACTTACCGGGACATTTATTCTGTCCTCATTTTCTTTCACCGAAAAATTGTTTCCTGCAGTGCCGTCTTTCGCGCTTGGCTCTCCTACCTTTGCTAACGTGATGCGCATAGCGCAGAAGCGATGCTGCATTCAATTACACTCGGATATCTGAGCTTCACCGTGAAAACATAATCGGACATTTGATATTTGATTGAATTTTATTGTTTTGCCTTTGGGGTGGCACCTGGGGTGGCCAGTCTGGTTTGGGGGGTGGCCTGTGCCCCCCCAGGCCACCCCGCTGGACACGCCATTGGGCTGGACATCAAGTGATTGTATGTCCAGAGAGGAGGGGGGGGGACATTCTTGTTTTTGCGATGAAGCAGAAGATTTGGCTCTGTGGTGACTGTAGCTCAGATGGTAGAGCAGGTGGTTCGATTTGCCTGCGTGCACCAGTCTCAGTGGGCAAGATACTAACCCCAACATGCTCTCTGATGCTTCTATCGGAGTATGCATGTGTGTGAATGGTACATAGAAGCACCTACATAGAAAGAGCATAGAAAAAAAAGTGCTTGAGGGAATAGGCGACTGAGGGATTGTGTAAAATGTAAAGCTCAGAGTAGAAAAGAGTTCTATAAGAACCAGTCCATTTAGCATGGACACACTTTCCTGTAGCGTCCTCTCTTGCTGCAGTTATATCTTGTCACCTCATTACTTGATTTCCAATAGTTGGGGAAGCTGGCACATCTGTAGCATGCCGTCATTCAGCAGGTGTTTGATGTAGGGTTTTGTGTGGTGATTGCTTTTACATCTTCTGCGTAATGGTCACTGGATCAGTGTCCCAGTTATTATCCACCGTCAGGTCAGTTTGCTGACTTTTAATGGCTTCAGACTGCCTTGCTGTGTTGACAGCTTTGGACTGCAGAGTTAAGTCTTTATCCAGCAGCTCAGATAGGCAGGTTTACTTCAGTCCTACCACTGTATGATGTCTGATAAATTTGTCATGCAAAGCACTATAGTTGCTGTTTTCAGCCAAGGCATACAGTCCAATAATAAAGCTGTCTAATGTCTCCATAGCTTGTTGAATTTACAGTAGCTCTCTTATACATCACATTCTTTCAAGGTACAAATTACAACTCATATGTCTCTTTTACTGCGTTGTACTGTTGTTATTCTGCCTTTTAGAGAATTTGACCACCTAACATCATAAAATACAACAAGGTGACCTGTTTAACATTACATTACAATGACTCGTCAAGAATGTCTCATTTCTTTTAAATACCTGTTGCATTAACTCCTCTCACCTGGAGTGTCCTCATGCTTCTCCTCACACCACTGCAGGGAAGGACTAAGACTCTAAGACAGTGCATGGAAAAGACTTCTGTCTTTTTTCCATGCACTGTAAATGGTCCTCAAAGTGTGACTCAGGTAACACAGCCTTATGACATGTTAAGAAGTGTTGGAAAAGCTGGTTTGTCCTTTGGTTATAAGAATTTGAAGAACTCCAGGGGAACAGTGGTCTCCATCCTCATGTCCAGAGGCCTCCTTCTCTTCCTTGGACTTGGACTGGAGGCCTGGTCATTTGTCACCAGATGTTGGTAGGATAGAAGAATGCTCCAATTTGGAAGAAATATGGAGCTGTTAATGTGTGGATGAGTACCCAAATCAAAGGCGAGGGCTTTCTCCATTAGAAATAACTTTAATTTCAGTTTTATTGCAGGTATTTCAGAGGTCGGTCATCCAGACCATGGAGAAGAAAAACCCTCCCACAAAGACGTAAAATAAGAACAGTTCGGGGCTAAGGTCAAAGGTTTATCTGCCTCTTACTATTGGCTGATAGTGAGACTAAGATCATTGTTTGTTTTTTGACCAAGTGGACATCTAAACCAATGAAATCAACCATATATAGATAAGACACGGAAGGGGCCTGTTTGGAGGCATGGTCCCACTCCTGAAATTCAGATAATTTATCTCCAATTAAACAGTTCTCAAATTTAACTTCATATCTGAGTGTCTCTTAGTTATAGACCTGGGCGATCGTGGCTCAAGAGTTGGGAGTTCGCCTTGTAATCGGAAGGTTGCCGGTTCGAGCCCCGGCTCGGACAGTCTCTGTCGTTGTGTACTTGGGCAAGACACTTCACCCGTTGCCTACTGGTGGTGGTCAGAGGGCCCGGTGGCGCCAGTGTCCGGCAGCCTCGCCTCTGTCAGTGCGCCCCAGGGTGTCTGTGGCTACAATGTAGCTGCCATCACCAGTGTGTGAATGTGTGTGTGAATGGGTGGATGACTGGATGTGTAAAGCGCTTTGGGGTCCTTAGGGACTAGTAAAAGCGCTATATAAATACAGGCCGTTTACCAAAGACCTGTCATTTAGTCTCATTCTTTTCCATGGTTAGAAATTAGTCACCAGAACATCCCCACTTGAAGGTATCCAACTAGAGTGAAGGTAATTTTCTAATCACGCGACACATGATGTGATGTCAACATTGGTGTGAGACACCCACAACACAGCAAGCTTGATGGTCCCATGCAACGAGAGTCCAGCCAGTATTATGGGGCCTTAATAACCGTATTACCTATAACTCAACAGCTTATTCACTCTCCCTGTCTGGAAACCTGTGGGCTCTCCTCAGATCCCTCCGAAGTTTCTGTTCTGGAACTCCCTCGAGTGAGATAACCAGATGTACCCAAAACAGTTTAGCAAGTCTTCCACACTTCTCCCAGTCCCAGCTAAAATTGTTTCTCCTCACTCAAATGAGCTTCTGCTTTAGTTCCCACAGTCAGTTTTGCCATACCAGTCTCCTGTTTGTTCTCAGTAAGTTACACTTAGTCTGTAAATAAAGCTTTTAAACTTCTGGTGTGCTGGGTCTGAATTTAAAGTCCAGTTTGCGCCAAATACATGACCGCAGGTCTAAAACCCTAAAGTCAAGGAAACCAGCCGTAACACAGGATTAGCTACACTGGCCTCCATATGTACTGGCAGAGTAAGTTATGTAAAGCACAGTGGATCCACAACAGGCAATACATTACCCATTTATTTTAGTAAACAATTAGTTTTTTGTCAAATATCACAAATCACATGTGCTAACAGCATTTCCCAGTTACTGGAAAACACAGATGAATGAATGAACCAAGGATGTGTTTGATCTCTGACTCAGCTCAAGGACAAATGTGGAGTCAGGGCTGCAAAGGAGAGCAAAAACAAAAGCATATTAGAACATATGAGCCTTTAAGATGTGAATGACACACAAGGATCATCAAATTATGTGTTTCTTGTTCCATTATAGCTGATGGCTAACACTGAGCACAGAGATCCAATACACCTGAGTGTATTATCAGTGTGGATCTCCATTAATACTCTCAGGCATGAAATTCATATTTCCCAGCCTTCTAAGGTTTATATAACTCTTAGTAACAAATTTAACAATTCAAATTTACATTCAAGTGCAGCGACAAATCACTTTGAGTGTTTTGGAGATCTGAAATCAGAAAACTGGTCTGAGCCTGTAATGTGAGATATTTAAGAAACATTGGTAAATTTGCACTAAATGTGTGCATCCTACTTTTACTTCATCGAGAAGCCCGACTTCAGTGAGCTGAGCTTGCTCAGTTTCTCATCATCAGAGCGATTCAAAAAAGATTGTTTCAAAAATAATTACTACATCCACTTCATCTTTTTGTATTTTTACTGAAGACAGTACCTTAAAATCCCAGATCACCATAGCTCCATCCAGACCCACGCTGCTGTACTGCACAACTTTGGCTTTGTCCAGTGATACAATACGCAGCTGCCTGCAGAGCACAAAGTAACAGCTAAGAAAGGAAATGACAACATAGGTGAAAATATTTGGACAGACAAAATGTCTGACGCGTACTAACAGATGCTCTTCTGTGAGCAAAGTGAGATCAACGGGTATTAATGATGGTTTTAAAATCAGTTTCCATTTTAATTTGTCAGTTCACTTGAATTGTATTTACATAGCACCAAATCACAACAACAGTCACCTCAGCACACTTTACTTTGTAAATAATAGAGAGAAACCACAACAATCATATGACCCCCTATGAGCAAGCACTTTGGCGACAGTGGGAAGGAAAAACTCCCTTTTAACAGGAAGAAACCTCCAGCAGAACCAGGCTCAGGGAGGGGCGGGGCCATCTGCTGTGATTGGTTGGGGAGCCAGAGATTAATAATAACTAATGATTAAACAGAGAGAGGTCTATCAACACATAGTGAGTGAAGAAGAAACACTCAGCTTTGGAAATGTTGGCAGAAAATAAAGTGGGTGAGAGCTGTAGGATGACAAATAGTATAAAATATTTAAAACATGCTTCCTTCACTCAGTTGTTTAAGAACAGAACCTCCTCAGCAAAGGTTATTGTGCCTTTTCAAATTAAAAAGCAGTATTCCTCACGTGATGCTGTTTTGATGAAGTGCGTCCAGGTCACCGATTTCCTCGTCAGTGGCCTTTTTGTCCAGGTTGCGAAAGTGTTGCATTGCTGACATATTCCCTTTGGAGGTCTGCTTTGGGATATCAAGCTTCTTCACAAACTCCAGAGAGCGTGGGCCCTCATACGTGTACTGGTAGGGGCAACAGTCATGTCCCTGGGTGCAGAAAAAGCACAAAATAATATCTGATCATTTCGGATATTCGGTTTTTCAATGTGATATTGCGTGACCAATGGCCATGGAGCAGCAAAGCTCAGACACAATTTAGTATAATTTTTTTTGTTTTATTTGTCAAGGCTTCAGTTTTGTCTTTCTGTCTTGAACATGCCTTTCACATGACTCACAGTCATTTAATCTATTGATAATATGGAGATTTTACATCTTTACACAGTTGAATAATTTTGATTTACACAGACAAACACATGGAGCGGGGCATAGTTACCGCAGCAACAATCTCAGTAGGGCTGATATAGAGGACGCTCAGCAGTGGCAGGCTGTCACTGGTCAGCTGGATTACCCTAACAGGCGAACAGGTGAAATGATATAAGGTCATGCACCTGTGGCACTCCTATATACAAGGAAAGGTTTACAGTAATGGCTATATGTTTAAGTGAATAAAATAATACTCCTCATATTAATGAAGTAAGTGGTTCGGTAGCAATACTTACTCCTTCCCCTGTGTGGCATCAGCGACACTGATGCTGCTGTTGTGGGCCACCCAGGCCAACTGGTCTCCACTGGGAGAGAAAGAAACACTGTGTACCCACCCACCACAGTCTTTATGCTCCAGCATCATCTCCCCAAAAGGCATCTTGGCCCCCCAGGCAGTGGGCCCGGGCTTTTCCTCAATGTCCTTGATGTAGGTTGAGAAAATCCTGGGAAACACAAATATCTCTTTGTTAGTTCTTAAATAGTGAATCAGTGTGTTTTGTCTACTTTTTCATTACCCATAAAGCCTGTATGGCCCATAACCAAAATGAATAAGACATCTTTGGTTCAAGTGTACTGACATTATTTTATAACATAAAACCTTGTGGTTGCCTTTCATGCTTGACATATCTGACTTTTTACTTTTATTATTTAAACATTTTTACACAAATCAATATTAGGTTAAAGGAAATATAGTATAAAATTAAACTTAGCACAAAAACCAGATTGATGCTTGATGGCAGTTATTTATTTCTCCTTAAATGGTGCTACATCTTTAAGGAGAATGTGTGACTTATGCAGCAGAGTTGAGTATTTGGGCTGTGCCATTGAAAACTTATTCTGCTACTGACTTTTGTTTTGAGCTTCTGGTGACAATAAGGTGATTAATCGACACCAGACTAGCAACACTGGCTACAACAGTCAGTTTGCTTCTCATCCAAGTATGCCATGTTTGACTGATCAGGCAAATTCAAGCTGGTGTTCTGCAAAACCGAGCTGCAACATTATTTCGCGTGATCCCTAGTACCATCTATAAACTGATGGTCAAGCTCCATGTAATGCAGGATGTCGAAGATAGGCTGTGAAGTGGGCATGCCAAGAAGATGACACGACAAGAAGACCATTTCCTCACCCTGTCAGCCAGGCGAGCCAGGAGGTCTGCTATGGCTGCCCTTCACTGTTAGGACCAGTTGCAGTGGTGCTGGCGACACATGCACTGGACTTGAACATGTGGAGGAACATTAGCGATGAGTCCAGATTCTGCCTACAGCAGTTGGATTATATGGTAGTGTGAAGACGCAAAGAACACTGAGCTGATTTCTTCACCAGCCAGAGATTTTGGTTGAGGCAGTGCAATGGTGGTGGCGAGGCTTCTCCTCACTGGAGGCAGTTTCAATGCTGAGAGGTATCGAGATGAGGTTGTGCCACCAGGCAATCCCATATCTCCACAGTCCGGGACCAAACTCTATTCTCCAAGATGACAGTGCTCGTCCCCACAGAGCGCAGTTTACCAGAAACCTCCAGAACTCGGGAGGAGAGTGGGTCGATTGGCCTACCTGCAGTCCTGACCACAACCACATTGAACATTTGCGGGATCAGTTTGGATGCGATGTTTGCGCAAGAGAGACAAATGCTGGTTGAAGAATGGGACGCCGATCCACAGCAGTGTGTGACCAAGCCAGTGACCAGCATTAGGAGGAGGTAACAGGCTGTTGTGGCTATGTATGGTAATTCAGACTTCAATGATCCAGTTCAATGAATGACACCAAACAACAGTCAAACTGGCACTGCCAGAGATGATTTGGCACACTTTCTTATGAAAGTAATGTGTCTTCTTTATCCTGATCATGGCTTTAAACTGAAATTCCCAACACCTGCTAACTCTAGACTTAGTCAAACTTTGTGTAAATGGACTGATTCTTATATAGCGCTTTTCTACTGTCCTGGAGTACTCAAAGCGCTCTATACAACACGCCGCATTCACCCATACTCACCCATTCACACAAGTACTCTATGCCTCTCACACTCATGCACATTCATACTCCAATGGTTGCATGGGGGTTAGTATCTTGCCCAAGGATATTTGGCATGCAGACTGGGGGAGCCAGTAATTGACCCACCAACCTTCCGATTGGCAGATGACGTGCACTACCTCCTGAGCTACAGCCACCCCTTAAGATTTACACAAAGGAAATCCTAACCCTCACTGATGAGGGCAACAGAAGACTGTAAGTGTGATTAAGTCAAAATAAATTCCACTGTATTAGTATGTGTTAATCAAGGAGCAAGATCCAGTGCAACAGTGTGGCTTGAAGATTTGTCTAAAACAAATTTATACTGAAATAAGAAGTGCAAATATGTGAGAAAGATGCAGTCATTGTGTGTCTTCATCATGCAAAGATCGACCACAGGTTTCGTTGTAGTTTCACCTGCAGTGAAGGTCTGCAGACCCTGCTGCCAGGAGAATGTTGTTGGGATGCCAGTCCAGACTCAGCACTGTAGAGCAAATTGACTTCTTGATGTGCTTACTCAGCCACCTAAAGTGGAGGAGGAATGTTAGAACCATTCCTATCATACTAACAAAAATCAACATCATCACGTCTTATGTACCAAACACAAGTCTTTTAAATGAGATCTTATATTGCTCACCAGTCATTTTCCTGCTCGAAGTAGCAGATAGAGATAAGACGGGCTCCACTGCCCAGGGCAAACTTGTTCTCCAGTGGGGACCACTTCACACATGTGGCTGCACGGTTGATGCGTACCAAGACTAAGGTAGGTTTCCAGACACCATCCTTCAGGGTCCACACATAGGCATTGCGGTCGGAGGCACATGTCACTATGCGATTAGACTGCGGGGCCCAGTCTATGCCTATGGATGACAGATATGGACACTATATATCTGAGAAACAGCTGCAAGAAGGTATAACACAGAAATATGTGCATGGAATCTTATAGTTGATAGGTATCCTCACCCATCACACACAAAACAGATTTATTGAATTGATTTATAGATAATGGTAGAAATAATTTCCTGAAGCATTCTTTATGGCAGAGGAGTTCAGTAAGTCTGAGGAAGACGGCTCTCTACTATGTCAGTAGTGTGGAATGGATCAGGTGAGATGGGCTGTACATGATAGGAAGCAGTTTGTCCATCACTGACTAAAATGATTCTGGCCAGTGATGGTTCCAGCATTGTGAATTGATCAGAAAAGTAAATGGCATTTGCGACAGACTGCTAAAAGATCTCCAAGATGTTGCTGCAGGATCTGAGCTTCCTGAGAAAATAAAATGAGGTGTACCTCAGGTACCTGTAGCTGTCCACCTCCTCACCTATGATTCTAATGGGCCTAGTCACATTCTTTTCCCCTCTCTTTACCATCTCTTTTATGTTGCTGACATTCAGAAGGAGGTGATTTCTGACTTATTGCTTCACAGACCTCCTCACCAGCTCCCTGGACTCCATCTCCTTACTCCTCCCTTAATACTCCACCTTCATTTTTTGCAACTCCCCTTTGTTCCCTGACCTAATGACCCTCTTCTTATCATTCAGTACGCCTTCAGGTCATTGCTTGATATGATGGTATACTTGCAGATATTTATATAGTCGGTGACGCCGTCTGTAATGGTATTCATGTGTTGGAATTTATGGTCTAGCAGAGGTACCAGATACTTGAACTTAGCTACTCACTGACAGTCAGTTATACTTGGCCAAAATACAGACATTTAAACCTCCCAAAAGGTGCTACATCTGTTGCAAACACATGAAACTAACATACCATGACTGGATAAGAGCTTTAAAATGTGCATTAGAATTTATCCAATTACTTTCATAAGGATTTTTTGATTTATTTAAAAACACAAATTATACCTTTGCAGTAAACTCCATTTAAAGCTCTAATATAAAATAGAAATCATACATCTCATGAAGCACATACTTTTGGTGTAATTCATCTGCAGTCAATTAGATTTTGTTTCATTGGTCTATAAACCCTTCTTATGGACTTATTAGAGGTCTTATAGGTCTTATAGGTATTCTTTAGTCCACTGGCCTTGGTTCATGGCCCAAACAATCCCCCTTTCTGACATCTTAGCAATTCACCGTGTCAGACCTACATGTTGCAGTCTTCTCTGTATAACTGAAGCAAAGACTTGCACCCTTTAACTACTATTGAGCTGCAATCTCCAGCTATCACACCTGCTGTTGACTCTCACAAACCTGTATTCTGATTCTGTTGTTGCTTTGGGTCTGCCAGACCACTTCCTGTGTGAGTTTCCCCAGTTTCTGAGTGCATATTGGTGGAGACTGTACTCACTGACACTTTGATTTTCAGTAAACACACTTAGAATTCTAACAAAATGTTTCAGCTTTAATTTGGTAAATAAATGTTGTCTTCAACGTTATGTCCTACACAAAGAAGTTCACTGCTGTTAAAGGGTCTATGTACTGAGAGAAGTATGTCATCTGGGGAAGAAGGATTTCTTTTCTAGTGTTGCATGCTTTGTTGTGTTTTAATGTTGAGTGTATTTTAGTGTTGCGTGCTTTTATTGTATTAATTGGATCTTCTTTCAGAGAGACTCCGCCCCCTGCTTTCCCTAATTAGACACACCTGGAGGGCACAGGGGACAGAAATCAATCAGGCCTCCCTTGTTGGCAGCAGCCAATAGGAGGGCCTGGCAGGTCAGAGAAGAGAGGTGTGGCCGGACGCAGAGGAGAAGGAGAGAGCCATGGAGGAGCGTGGCGGGAGGTGCAGCCACAGGAGGTGACTGTGCGAAAGGACGCAGCCGTAGGCAGCACGAGCCGTGGAACAGTAACTGGCGGCAGGGTGGGGCCGCAGTCGCAGGAGAAGGAGAGAGGGCCTTCGGTTCATCAATGGCAGACTTTGTCCAAGTGGCAGCAAGACGCCAGCTAAAACGCTTTAGGCACAGAGCAGCGGCAGGCGGGGTTTAGAGCTCTGCACTTGTGGGGTAAGTCCCATTGTAAAAATGTATAGAGACATCCCTGGTACATTAGGATGGGTGCTCCTGCTTCACTGTGTTTAGCGGAAGCAGAGCGGAGTGGCGGAGGACACTACTGGAGGACGCTGACGGCCTGGCCCCATTGGTGGAGTTCAGTGGACTGAGACTGATTGGGACCTGTAACAGCGGATATGTAAAGCTAATTCATATACACGTAATATAATGCTTGTTCTTTTATTTTGGTAACTTCCCGTGTAACCGGAAGTGAATGATGTAACGGTAACCAACTTGATGTACAAAAAATGGCCTGCATTTTTTGTATAGCGCTTTTCTAGTCCATAGGACCCCAAAGCGCTTTACACTACATTCAGTCATTCACCCATTCACACACACATTCACACACTGGCGATGGCAAGCTACATTGTAGCCACAGCTGCCCTGGGGCGCACTGACAGAGGCGAGGCTGCCGGACACAGGCGCCACCGGGCCCTCTGACCACCACCAGTAGGCAAACATGGGGTTAGTATCTTGCCCAAGGATATTTGACATGCAGCCAGGAGGCAGCCTGGGATCGAACCACCGACCTTCTGATTAGTGGCTGACCTGCTCTGCCACCTGAGCTACAGCCACCCCAAAAAAGACGGAAGAAAACGGAAAACTAATGCTAACGGAGAAAAGGGAGAGAAAAACATGGTTAAATTGTACAAAAACGAATGGTTCTAGCTACAGTCGACAGGGGAACAAGGTTTGTAATGTACATGATTTAATTTGAGCAATCTGAAATGCATAATATGTATTATATAGTTTAATAGAAAACGGTTAGACCAGCGTAATGGCGGTTAAAATGGTGTTACATAAATAACATGGTAATTGTTTTATTTGTTTGTCTAGCTCTTACGTTGGTTCGTTGTCTGATACACGGCAAGGAATAATAAAGGTCATTCAACAACCATCAGTTCTGGCCTTCTCAGTTCGACTGGATGCTACAGGACTCTTAGGGGGGCTTCAGCTCCCAGACTGCAGATCTTTATTGTCTTTAGTTTTATGTTCTTTTAATGATTCTTTCCAACTCCGCCATTGCCTGGTGTCAAGTCCAGGATGAGAAAGGAGGAGGGTTGGGCGTGGGTCTAGCAACCCCATCCTCTTAAAAAAAAAAAGTCATGCTACAGAAACTGCAACAACAAATACATCCCTACAACTGCCTGGACAGGTAGACTCCTCTTCAGTGGGGCCCATGACGCGTGCCAGTGAAAGCCATTGGGAAGCCAGCTCGCTGGCAAGTCTGCAAGGGCAGTTGAACCCACTATCATCCAATGTTATGCATCCACTAATGCAGCGCGTTAGTGGGTGCATCGTCATGGGTGACTTGAACGCCAAGGTGGGAGGCGACAACACAGACAGAGAACTCATCATGGGTAGACACGGCATAGGCATCTGCAACAAGAATGGAGAGCTGTTCACTGACTTCTGTTCCTTTTATGACCTATCCATGGGTGGCACCATCTACCCACACAGGAAGATCCAAAAGACCACTCCGACTTCACCAAATGGGAAGACTGACAACCAGATCGACCACTTCACCATCGACCAGAAGTGGAGACGAAGTATGCTGGACGTCAGAGCAAGGCGCGGTGCTGATGCAGCCTCAGACCATCAGTTGCTAGTGGCAACACTGAAGACCAAATTGAGATCCTTATGCAACTCTTCAGGAAGACCACCCCACAAATTATATATATAATATAAATAAAATTGAATTGAATTGAATTGAACTGAAATTCAACATACAGTTTTTGAAAGAGGGCAAGCAAGAAAAAGAGTTCAACTGTGAAGTCAGGAACAGGTTTGAAGCCCTTGGGGATCTGGTCGAAGAGACAATAGAGAACTCCTGGACAGAAATACAGAAGACCTGGAAGGCCGTTTGCACCAAAGTCCGGGGGAAGAAGGAGAAGGGGCAGAAAGAGTGGATGACAAAAGAGACATGGGAGAAGGTAGGGAAGAGGAAGGAGGTGAGGCAGAAAATTAACAGATGTCAGGATCAACATGAGAAAACAGACCTCAGAGCACAATATTGGGAGGTGAACCGAGAAGTGAAGAAGAGTGCCAGACGGGACAAAGGACAATTTGTGCACAGTATGACAGAAGAGGCAGAAACAGCAGCCAAGCAGAACAACATGAAGAGAGTGTCCTTGTCAGGAAAGATAGGTGGAACATTTTGAAGAGATCCTGAATCCACCACCACCGCAAACAGTTCCCGACACAGGGCCTGATGGCATCCCTCCAGAAGCTCTCAAGCCAGACGCGGCAGCAGCAGGGGAGATGCTACATCCTCTCCTAGTGAAGATATGTGAACAGGAGCAAGTGCCTGCGAACTGGAAGCATGGGTACCTGATGAAGCTCCATAAGAAAGGCGACCTATCCCAGTGCAGCAACTGGTGAGGAATTATGCTGCTGTCATTCCCCAGCAAGGTGTTGACCAGAATGATCTTGCAGAGACTGACGAAGGCACTGGACAAGAGACTGAGATCAGAGCAGGCAGGATTTAGACAAGACAGATCATGTACAGACCACATCATCAAGCAGTCTATTGAATGGCAGTCTCCCTTGTACACAATCTTTGTTGACTTTGAAAAAGCCTTCGACAGCGTTGACAGGGAGACCATGTGGAAACTGACGCAGCACTACGGAATCCCGCAGAAGCTCATCAACATCATCCAACAGCTATACGAAGACTCATCCTGCCAGATCATCCTGACTCTTGGTGGCGCTGTCACTTGGTGTTCACTCGCTCTGTGGTAGAGTATCACTTCCTGTTCCTGCTCAAACACATTGTTGTTTCTGAGTAGCTTATCTGCTTAGCAATTTAATTAAAAACTTTAAATACATTCTTTTTTTCATAGTATAATCTTCACATGCTTCATCCGAAGCACAATTTCTGTGTACTCACTACCTAATTTATAGCCAAAGTATTCACTCACTGTCTCTGTACTGTTTCTGTAGCTTAGCTTAGCTCGTAGCCGACTCGTTAGCACCATGGCTACTTCACCTGTCCCTCCTGCACTTTCTTGCTCATTGTGTCAGATGTTTAGTTACTCCTCGGCCTCCTTTAGCAGTAATGATATGTACAAATGTTATCTGTAACAAATGTAGCATATTTGCAGCTCTGGAGGCCAGGATTACTGAATTGGAGACTCGGCTTCGCACCCTTCATTCACCCGTAGCTAGCCAGGCCCCTGTAGCTGGTGCAGCCGAAGATAGCGTAGGCCCCGTTAGCTGTTCCCTGGCAGACCCCAAGCAGCAGGGGAAAGAGGGCGGCTGGGTGACAGTGAGGAGGAAGCATAGTCCTAAACAGAAGCCCCAGGTACACCACCAACCCGTTCATGTGTCTAACCGTTTTTCCCCACTCGGCGACACACCCGCCGGGGGTCAAACTCTGGTAATTGGTGATTCTGTTCTCAGACATGTGAAGCTAGAGACACCTACAACCATAGTCAATTGTCTTCCAGGGGCCAGAGCAGGCGACATTGAAGGAAATTTAAAACTGCTGGCTAAGGGTAAACGTAAATTCAGTAAAATCATAATTCACGTCGGCAGTAATGACACCCGGTTACGCCAATCGGAGGTCACTAAAATCAATATTGAATCGATGTGTAACTTTGCCAAAACAATGTTGGACTCTGTAGTTTTCTCTGGTCCCCTCCCCAATCAGACCAGGAGTGACATGTTTAGCCACATGTTCTCCTTAAATTGCTGGCTGTCTGAGTGGTGTCCCAGAAACGATGTGGGCTTCATAGATAATTGGCAAACCTTCTGGAGGAAACCTGGTCTTGTTAGCAGAGACGGCATCCATCCCACTTTGGACGGAGCAGCTCTCATTTCTAGAAATATGGACAAATTTATTAAACCCCCCAAAATATGACTATCCAGAGTTGGGACCAGGAAGCAGAGTTGCAGTCTTACACGCCTCTCTGCAGCTTCTCTCCTCCTGCTACCGCCCCCCAAAAACCCATCTCCACAGAGACCGTGTCAGCTTCCAAAAAGACAAAAAACAAACTAAAAACCAGCAACAAACAACTTAAACATAAACAATCACAAAGAAAGAACAATACAGTATCGAGGATGCCAGTGTTCACATTTTGGACAGAGACGACAGATGGTTTGAAAGAGGAGTGAAAGAAGCATCTATGTCCACTGTGAGCGACCATCTTTGAACAGAGGCGGGGTTTACGACACCAACTCTCTGCCATCTATAATCCAGTTTTGAGTTCCCTTCCCAGACGCCTTAACGCCCACTCACATCCTGGGCCATCTGACCTCAGGAATTCGCATGATAGGGTGGGGCCAGGTTTCACAATGAACTCACCCGAAACCCTGGCTGATTGGGACCCACACCCAGTTTCACACCTTGGCTCAGGCGATTAGAGGATCATCAGGGGGTCCTTTTGTCTCTCTGTGGGGGGTCACTCCCACTAGGTTTATATCTGGGACTCTCCACCATTTGACCTTAGAACTGAAGAAGCTTCTCGGATGAGAGGTGAAATGTCTTCAAGTAACTTAACGAAGTCCAGATGCTTTTCTTTGCAAGCTCCTTTGACAACAATACAGTATCCACATCAGAACCAAAGAGTAAAACAGTGAAATGTGGATTATTAAATATTAGGTCTCTCTCCTCCAAGTCTCTGTTAGTACATGAATTGATCAACAAATCGATTTACTCTGCCTTACAGAAACCTGGTTGCAGCAGGATGATTATGTTAGTTTAAATGAATCAACACCCCCGAGTCATTCTAACTACCAGAAACCTCGAAGCACAGGCCGAGGGGGAGGTGTGGCAGCAATTTTTCACACCAGCCTATTAATCAACCAAAGACCCAGACAGACTTTTAATTCATTTGAAAGCCTGATGCTTAGCCTCGTCCACCCGAGCTGTAAAACTCAGAAACCAGTCTTACTTGTTATCACCTATCGTCCACCTGGGCCTTACACAGAGTTTCTGTCTGATTTCTAAGACTCAGAAATGTAAAAGAACCCACCCACCACTTTAATCACACTCTAGATCTTGTTTTAACATATGGCATAGAAACTGAACATTTAACAGTGTTTCCTGAAAACCCTCTCCTGTCTGATCATTTCCTGATAACATTTACATTTACAATAATTGATTACACAGCGGTGGAGGGTAGACTTTATCAAAGTAGATGTCTTTCTGAAAGCGCTGTAACTAAGTTTAAGAATATAATCCACCGACTGTTATCATCTTCAATGCCCTGTACCAACACAGAGCAAAGCAGCTATCTGAACGCTACCCCAACAGAGGTCGATTATCTTGTTAATAATTTTACCTCCTCACTACGTACGACTCTGGATAATGTAGCTCCTTGAAAACTAAGGTCTCAAATCAGAAGTACCTGACTCCGTGGTATAATTCTCAAACACGTACCCTAAAGCAGATGACTCGTAAGCTGGAGAGGAAATGGCGTGTCACAAATTTACAGGATCATCATTTAGCCTAGAGAAATAGATTGCTGCTTTATAAGAAAGCCCTCCGCAAAGCCAGAACATCTTACTATTCATCACTGATTGAAGAAAATAAGAACAACCCCAGGTTTCTCTTCAGCTCTGTAGCCAGGCTGACAAACAGTCAGAGCTCTGTTGAGCCAACCATCCCTTTAACATTAACTAGTAATGACTTCATGAACTTCTTCACGAATAACATTAGAGAAAAAATTACCAATAATCATCCCACAGATGTACAGTGGGGCAAAAAAGTATTTAGTCAGCCACCGATTGTGCAAGTTCCCCCACCTAAAATGATGACAGAGGTCAGTAATTTGCACCAGAGGTACACTTCAACTGTGAGAGACAGAATGTGAAAAAAAAAATCCATGAATCCACATGGTAGGATTTGTAAAGAATTTATTCGTAAATCAGGGTGGAAAATAAGTATTTGGTCAATAACAAAAATACAACTCAATACTTTGTAACATAACCTCTGTTGGCAATAACAGAGGTCAAACGTTTACTATAGGTCTTTACCAGGTTTGCACACACAGTAGCTGGTATTTTGGCCCATTCCTCCATGCAGATCTTCTCGAGAGCAGTGATGTTTTGGGGCTGTCGCCGAGCAACACGGACTTTCAACTCCCGCCACAGATTTTCTATGGGGTTGAGGTCTGGAGACTGGCTAGGCCACTCCAGGACTTTCAAATGCTTCTTACGGAGCCACTCCTTTGTTGCCCGGGCGGTGTGTTTTGGATCATTGTCATGTTGGAAGACCCAGCCTCGTTTCATCTTCAAAGTTCTCACTGACGGAAGGAGGTTTTGGCTCAAAATCTCACGGTACATGGCCCCATTCATTCTGTCCTTAACACGGATCAGTCGTCCTGTCCCCTTGGCAGAAAAACAGCCCCATAGCATGATGTTTCCACCCCCATGCTTCACAGTAGGTATGGTGTTCTTGGGATGCAACTCAGTATTCTTCTTCCTCCAAACACGACGAGTTGAGTTTATACCAAAAAGTTCAACTTTGGTTTCATCTGACCACATGACATTCTCCCAATCCTCTGCTGTATCATCCATGTGCTCTCTGGCAAACTTCAGACGGGCCTGGACATGCACTGGCTTCAGCAGCGGAACACGTCTGGCACTGCGGGATTTGATTCCCTGCCGTTGTTGTGTGTTACTGATGGTGACCTTTGTTACTTTGGTCCCAGCTCTCTGCAGGTCATTCACCAGGTCCCCCCGTGTGGTTCTGGGATCTTTGCTCACCGTTCTCATGATCATTTTGACCCCATGGGATGAGATCTTGCGTGGAGCCCCAGATCGAGGGAGATTATCAGTGGTCTTGTATGTCTTCCATTTTCTGATGATTGCTCCCACAGTTGATTTTTTCACACCAAGCTGCTTGCCTATTGTAGATTCACTCTTCCCAGTCTGGTGCAGGTCTACAATACTTTTCCTGGTGTCCTTCGAAAGCTCTTTGGTCTTGGCCATGGCGGAGTTTGGAGTCTGACTGTTTGAGGCTGTGGACAGGTGTCTTTTATACAGATGATGAGTTCAAACAGGTGCCATTCATACAGGTAACGAGTGGGGGACAGAAAAGCTTCTTACAGAAGACGTTACAGGTCTGTGAGAGCCAGAGATTTTCCATGTTTGAGGTGACCAAATACTTATTTTCCACCCTGATTTACGAATAAATTCTTTACAAATCCTACCATGTGGATTCATGGATTTTTTTTTTCACATTCTGTCTCTCACAGTTGAAGTGTACCTCTGGTGCAAATTACTGACCTCTGTCATCATTTTAAGTGGGGGAACTTGCACAATCGGTGGCTGACTAAATACTTTTTTGCCCCACTGTAATATTATCTACAGCTACTTTCAGTACCATTGATGTTAAGTTAGACTCTTTTTCTCCAATTGATCTTTCTGAGTTAACTTCAATAATTACTTCCTCCAAACTATCAACGTGTCTTTTAGACCCCATTCCTACAAAACTGCTCAAAGAAGTCCTGCCATTAATTAATTCTTCGATCTTAAATATGATCAACCTATCTCTAATGATCGGCTATGTACCACAGGCCTTCAAGCTGGCTGTAGTTAAACCTTTACTCAAAAAGCATCTCTAGACCCAGCAGTCTTAGCTAATCATAGGCCAATCTCCAACCTTCCTTTCATATCAAACATCCTTGAAAGAGTAGTTGTCAAACAGCTAACAGATCATCTGCAGAGGAATGGCTTATTTGAAGAGTTTCAGTCAGGTTTCAGAGCTCATCACAGCACAGAAACAGCTTTAGTGAAGGTTACAAATGATCTTCTTATGGCCTCTGACAGTGGACTCATCTCTGTGCTTGTCCTGCTAGACCTCAGTGCAGCGTTCGATACTGTCGACCATAATATCCTATTAGAGCGATTAGAACATGCTGTAGGTATTACAGGTACTGTGCTGCAGTGGTTTAATAATAGACTCCAGTTTGTGTATGTAAATGGAGAGTCCTCTTCACACACTGAGGTTAATTATGGAGTTCCACAGGGTTCAGTGCTAGGACCAATTCTGTTTTCATTATACATGCTTCCCTTAGGCAGCATCATTAGAAGACATAGCATACATTTACACTGCTATGCAGATGACACCCAGCTCTATCTGTCCATGAAGCCAGATGACACACACCAATGAGTTAAACTGCAGGAATGTCTTAAAGACATAAAGACCTGGATGGCCGCTAACTTTCTGCTTCTTCATTCAGATCAAAATGAGGTTATTGGACTCGGCCCTGAAAATCTTAGAAATATGGTATCTAAGCAGATCCTTACTCTGGATGGCATTACCTTGGCCTCCAGTAACGCTGTGAGGAACCTTGGAGTCATTTTTGACCAGGACATGTCCTTCAACGCACATATTAAACAAATATGTAAGACTGCTTTCTTCCATTTGTGCAACATCTCTAAAATTAGAAATATCCTGTCTCAGAGTGACGTTGAAAAACTAGTTCATGCATTTATTACTTCCAGGCTGGACGACTGTAATTCATTATTATCAGGAAGTCCTAAAAACTCCCTGAAAAGCCTTCAGCTGATCCAAAATGCTGCAGCAAGAGTCCTGACAGGGACTAGAAAGAGAGAGCAGATTTCTCCTGTTTTGGCTTCCTGTTAAATCCAGAATTCAAAATCCTGCTCCTCACATACAAGGTCTTAAATAATCAGGCCCCATCTTATCTTAATGTATAAAAAATAAATAAATAAATAAATAAAAAAAAAATAAAATGACCTTGTAGTACCATATCACCCTATTAGAGCACTTCGCTCTCGCTCTGCAGGCCTACTTGTTGTTCCTAGAGTATTTAAAAGTAGAATGGGAGGCAGAGCCTTCAGTTTTCAGGCCCCTCTTCTGTGGAACCAGCTTCCAGTTTGGATTCAGGAGACAGACACTATCTCTACTTTCAAGATTAGGCTTCAAACTTTCCTTTTTGCTAAAGCATATAGTTAGGGCTGGACCAGGTGACCCTGAATCCTCCCTTAGTTATGCTGCAATAGACGTAGGCTGCCGGGGATTCCCATGATGCATTGAGTTTTTCCTTTCCAGTCACCTTTCTCACTCACTATGTGTTAACAGACCTCTCTGCATTGAATCATATCTGTTATTAACCTCTGTCTCTCTTCCACAGCATGTCTTTATCCTGTCTTCCTTCTCTCACCCCAACCAATCACAGCAGATGGCCCCGCCCCTCCCTGAGCCTGGTTCTGCTGGAGGTTTCTTCCTGTTAAAAGGGAGTTTTTCCTTCCCACTGTCGCCAAAGTGCTTGCTCATAGGGGGTCATATGATTGTTGGGTTTTTCTCTGTATCTATGAAGCGCCTTGAGGTGACTTTTGTTGTGATTTGGCGCTATATAAATAAAATTGAATTGAATAAAATTGAATTTAATTGATTTGAACAATGGAAAACTGACCAACTCCTTCGCAGTGAAAACTGCAATGAGGCAAGGCTCATTGCTGTCAGCAATCTTCCTGATCATCATGGACTGGATCATGAGAAGAACCACAGAGCAACACCGGTATCCAGTGGACCTTCACCAAACAGCTGGAGGACCTGGATTTTGCAGAAGGCATCAGCCTTCTGTCCCACAAGCAGCAACATGCACAGTCCAAGCTCACCCGGCTCGCTGAGGAGGCAGAAAAGACCGGCCTGAAGATCAACGTCAGAAAAACAGAGGTGATGCAGCTGAACAACCGACAAGAACATCCACTGCAGCTACTTGGTGGAAACCGACCTCTTCGTCTACCTAGGAAGCATAGTCAACACAGATGGCGGCGCAGATGAAGACATTAGGAGCCGGATCAACAAAGCAAGGCTTGCATTCAACTCCCTGCAACCAATCTGGAACTCCAAACCCCTATCCCAGCGCAGCAAGATCCGCATCTTCAACACCAATATGAAAGCAGTCCTCCTGTATGGGTCCGAGACGTGGCAGGTGACCAACACCATTACCAGCAAGATGCAGATTTTCATCAACAAGTGCTTGCGACACAGCCTTAACATCAAATGGCCTGAGAAGATCTCGAATACAGACCTGTGGAAGACAACCAGCCAGAACCCGGTTGGTCAAAGCATCAAGAGGAGAAAATCAGGCTGGATAGGCCACACACTCCGAAAACCATCCAACAATGTCACAAGGCAAGCACTGAACTGGAACCCACAAGGAAAAAGGAAAGTGGGGAGACCCAAACAGACATGGAGAAGATCTGTCGAGAGCGAAGTGACGGCCGCCGGAATGACGTGGACCCAGCTGAAGAGAACAGCCCAGAACAGAGTCCGTTGGCGTGGTGATGTTGCGGACCTATGCTCCACCAGGAGTCTACAGGAAAATTGATTGATCGAATGATTCCGGATACATTTTTATGCTGTAAATAAAGTATATATTTTACCAGATTTTACATTTCTTTCTGTTCCCGTGATCATCCCCTGCTGCTGTTGCCGTTTTAGAAGGGGTTCCCTTGTAGCTCAATTCAATTCAATTCAATTTTATTTATATAGCGCCAAATCACAACATAAGTCGCCTCAAGGCTTACTAACTAACTTACACAAGTGACAAGTACATGACCTAATTATAATAATACACTTCACAGCACCCAAACATTTGTGCGTGTACAACATTTTTAGAGGAAGATTATTAAACCTGTAACCCCATAATTAACCCTTTGGGTTTGTTCAAAATCACCACACTTTCAGCTTGTTCGTGGCCAAAAGTGACCACCAATTGATTAGGTCTGTAATTTTTATTATTTTTATGGGGTTTTTTGCCATTTTTTCTGCATAAAGGTTTTAACTAACTTCAGGTCTTTTCATAAATGTAAAATACTTATTACTGTTTTAAAATTTTAACCCTTTAAACATCAGTTTGTTTGTCCACTCTGCTAGGTGAAAGACACTGCGCTAGAGCTGTTGGTGGCTGTAGCTCAGGTGGTAGAGCAGATCTACTGATTGGAAGGTTGGTGGTTCGATTCCTGGCTTCCCCTAGACTGCATGACAAATATCCTTGGGCAAGATACTAACCCTAAATTGCTTTTCGATGCCTCCATCGGAGTATGAATCTGTGTGAATGTTAGTTAGAAAGCACTTAGAAAATGTGCTTAGAGAAAGAAGCACATTCCTCCGTTGCTTTGGCATGTGGGATATTGCCATGGTAGTTTTGGTGAAGCCAAAGACAGACAACAAAATCTTCCTCTGTTGCAACTGGAGGAGCTGGGGGGGAAGCTCTGGGTTGTTTCCCCTGTGCATGTTTTCATCTGAGGAGTTCCTCTGCCAAGGTGCCTGAAGGAAAGACGTTGTCCTCGGAGCTCCTCCGTCAGTTGGAGTCTGAACCCCTTTCCCTTTTTAACTTCCTGAGAACTTCCAGTGTTGTCATCCAACATGCTATGCATTGCTTTATTCTGGTTTAGGCTCACATCTTCACTTCATCTATAATCCTCCAATCCTCACACCTTGGCTTCACGTGCAGCTTTGTAAGGGTGCACAGCAGCTAAAAGATCTCCTTTGTTATAAAAAAGTCAAAAGTAGATCTCAGGCTGCTAATGCAGGAAACTGCATACAGGCTGAGCCCTGGTTTGATACCAGTGGGTACTGGATTGTAGAGCAGTCTCTCTTCAGTGGTGGGACCCACATGGTTTTCCTTTCATGAGGGATCCACTCAGTCACCGGCTCCTCGGTTTCAGAAAATGCTCCTATGTTCTTTTCCATCAGCTGCTCGGCCTCCACCTCCATGCCCCCCAACCCCAATCTTCCCCCAAAGAAGAGGATTCAGGCACTGGCTAGTACTCTTCATCAGTGGTGATGCAGTCAGCCTCTTTGGAGATTGGCCCCTCATCTTCTGGAGAGGAAGTTTCTTCATCTTGGGCAGATGACTTTTCTTCAAGGGCAGAGGACTGCTGCTGTCCTTGCTCTCTGACCAGATCATACAGACAGTGCTTGAAGCAGTGATGACCTTCTTGCCATATAGCCATAATAAATGATCTGGAAGCTGTTAGGCTGACTTACAGCAGTAGCTCTGTCTGCACCTGCAGAAACTCCAGGACACGTTTACAGTGTTTGTTGTTGTTTGCGCTGCAGCTGCAGCTGCAGGTTTGAACTCTGCAAAATGTCCTGTGATTGGGTTTGTTTTTGTTTCTAGAGTTAATATTTTGGGTATGGTATCTTTTGATGAAAAATACAAGAGTAAAAGTGCTTTTAACATGTGCTTCAAAGCTGAGTTTGACTGGGAAACTCAAAGCTCAACAACCTGCATCCACAGAAACTCACTGCAGCCTATGTAATGTTTGATGCATCATTATTTATTCCAGTCTATCTTGCAAATACATGTTTGTGCTGCAATGTCATGCACAAACACAAACTATTAGATCCTTAAGATCAAACCTGTGTCAAAATTGTGTCATTATTTTGGTCCATTGGAGTGTGGTAGGCCATCAAAGGCCGCTACTAGAAACTCAGAATATTACATGAAATTGCTTGTTTGGCCAAAAATGGGTAAATGATGTAATTTGGTAAAAAACATTAAAAACTACAATTTTCATGTGTTGACTTCAGAATGAAAGCAATTCTACCTAAATCGCACGATATAGTACTGTCAATAACAAGGAATCAAAAAAGGTGGTTATAATGGATTTCAATTGGCCAAAAATGGCCACGATAGAGTCAAGAGGAACAATTTGGTGTATAGTGAATATTATTGATCTTATTAAGGAGCTGATGTTGAAAATTAAAAAAATATAGACCTTTGGGAAGTTTCATTCCATTTGCATTAACAGAGCGAAAATGGTTGAAAAAAGAAAAGTGAACAAATAGCCAGGATAGAGCCCAGAGGGTTAAAGCTAAAACAATGAACATCTTTTTAATTGGGAAAAAAAATAACAACATTATGGAATAAAAATAACAAAAATAAAACTCATTAACTAAAAACACAAAAACGGGATAGAAATATTATACATATCAAATATTTATGAAAGGCTATCAAGGATGATCATTTTATAAGAAGATATTTTAAAAATGATCTAATTTCAATGGGCAGACTTTTCCACTTTTGTTTGCTAACCTTGAAATAAAGAGCAAAGCAAATGCTTAGGCACACGAGGGGTTAGGCATTAATAATTAACTGATGTACTTCTGAGCCAGCCTCTTTAATACTTTGAAAATGGGAACGTTTTGAAAGTCATAATGGATTTTAACAGATTAAATCTTTCCATTACAGATATGGTACCTGTGATTCGTCCGCTGTGCTCAGTCAGCTCATGGATCTTGACCCAGTCTTTGCCATTCTTTTCATAGATGTTCACCGCATTGTTGTTAGGACTCACAGCAATCTCTGGAAGCAAATATGTCATCACTTTGTTTCAGTAGTCAAACAATAATGAAGAAATATGAACCACAGAAAGGCATTTATGTAAGAAACATCTAAGAGAGATATAAAGAGATATATATAAATTCCTCTCTCTTGCTTCACATACATACATTGTCATATATATATATATATATATATGGTAAATGGCCTGTATTTATATAGCGCTTTACTAGTCCCTAAGGACCCCAAAGCGCTTTACATATCCAGTCATCCACCCATTCACTCACACATTCACACACTGGTGATGGCAGCTACATTGTAGCCACAGCCACCCTGGGGCGCACTGACAGAGGCGAGGCTGCCGGACACTGGCGCCACCGGGCCCTCTGACCACCACCAGTAGGCAACGGGTGAGGTGTCTTGCCCAAGGACACAACGACCGAGACTGTCCAAGCCGGGGCTCGAACCGGCAACCTTCCGATTACAAGGCGAACTCCCAACTCTTGAGCCACGATCGCCCCATGTGCATATATATATATATATATATATATATATATATACATATATATATATATACTTTTTCTTTTTTTTTTATTCCCTCTCGCCCCTGCGGGCGGTTTATCCTTCAAGCTCGGGTCCTCTACCAGAGGCCTGGGAGCTTGAGGGTCCCGCACAGTATCTTAGCTGTTCCTAGGACTGCGCTCTTCTGGACAGAGATCTCCGATGTTGTTCCTGGGATCTGCTGGAGCCACTCGCTTGGGAGTCACTGCACTGAGTGCTCCGATTACCCTGGGACCACTGTTACCTTCACCCTCCACATGTTCTCCAGGCCTTGGGACCTCTCCAGCTTCTCGTGTTCCTTCTTCCTGTGCTCTTCCATGTGCTGGATTGTCTCTGGGGCATCTTTACACAGCCTGCACCTGGGGTCTTGCCTGCTGTGATAGACCCCAGCCTCTATGGATCTTGTGCTCAGAGCTTGTTCTTGTGCTGCCATGATTAGTGCCTCTGTGCTGTCTTTCAGTCCAGCTTTGTCCAGCCACTGGTAGGATTTCTGGATATCAGCCACCTCCTCTATCTGCCGGTGGTACATACCGTGCAGGGGCCTGTCCTTCCATGATGGTTCCTCGTCTCCCTCCTCTTTCTTGGGTTTCTGCTGCCTGAGGTATTCACTGAGCACTCGGTCAGTTGGGGCCATCTTCCCAATGTATTCTTGGATGTTCCTTGTCTCATCCTGGACTGTGGTGCTGACACTCACCAGTCCCCGGCCCCCTTCCTTCTGTTTAGCGTACAGCCTCAGGGTGCTGGACTTGGGGTGAAACCCTCCATGCATGGTCAGGAGCTTCCTGGTCTTGATGTCAGTAGTTTCTGTCTCCCCCTTTGGCCAGCCTATTACCCCAGCAGGGTACCTGATCACGGGCAGGGCGTAGGTGTTGATAGCCTGGATCTTGTACTTGCCGTTCAGCTGACTCTTCAGGACTTGCCTGACCCTCTGCAGGTACTTGATCGTTGTATAACATGCCTCATTCACCTGTTCACACCCATTCATACAAGCAATTTCTTCTACACCCAAGTGCTTTCTATATAACATTAAAAAAAAGGTAGTGAAGTGCAATGTTATTCAAAGGCCCAGATCACCTCCAGGTGTATACATACATGTATGCATTAAAGCTCTCTGAGTCAATTTCCTGTACTGATAATAAGATTGCCAACGTTTCTCTGAACCACATTAATGCAATCCATATATGTGCATTTATGTGTGAGCTACTCTATATATGGAAATGGAGCATGACTATTTTTTCTGGTATTTCACCTACGGGTCCTATCTTTGTTCCAGGTATGGCAGGACAGCGGCTCCAGTCCAAAACTGTACAGCGACATGTCTGAACAGAGGCAAGACAGACTGCTGGAATGCTGCTGCTGTCACAGTTGTTGTAAAGATGGGCTGCTGCATGTTCCAGGATGAAAGGGAGAGAAAAAACAGGGTACACTTTGTTTGAGAAACAGTTTTCTTAAATAAAGCAGAAATGGTTCGTTGTTTATACTTTTCTCTGTTTGAGGGTTTTATTAGAAATCAGGTTTCAAGAAGGGACTCTGGAATAGCTTTAGTGTAATTAATAGTTAGTTGAATGAATAACGACTGGGAGATAACAACTTTATCAGATCTAATGCAGACAAATCTGGAGGTGAACGACAGACTTGTCAGCGTTTGTTTCTGAATACACAACAACAGACTACACTGAAAAAGTTTTAAGCCCAATAACATATCACCTAAATTCCAGCTTCTACTTTTGTTCTGTTTAAACAATCTGAAACTTAACAAGTTGCTCAGATTTGATACAAAATAATTAGGGCTGAAATTATTACTTACCCTGTGTCTGTGTGGTCAGGTAGTAGAAGAGCGTTCAGAGTTGTACTCATGAGACTGTCTGCACGACAGGAGCTGTGCACTGTGTCCTGGTGAAGAATATGACTGTGTTATTGTTGAAGGGAGTGAAAGAACAGTAGGTGTGTCTACTGATAGCTGTTGAGCAAGCTTGCCTGCTCAGAAGTTTGCTGGGAGCAAATGTCTCCAATTCGCTCTCAGCACAGGCTGGTGATCACCAGTTTGACTAAATGCTTCATACAAAAACATCTACTTCATTCATTCTTTGGGACTTACTTTGATTTTTGGGGGATGAAACTGAATGAAAACTTTCAATGTTATTTTTATATCCTGCCATTATTATAAATCTGACCACGAGTAAAGCTATTTTAAATCCATATGTCCAAATATGAATAATGGGGATCATTTACGTACACATTCATCGATTTCAGCTTTAAAAGCTCCCCTCAGCTCTTAGATCATAACCTTGTGTTTTGGCTGCAGGTCCAGGTCCATATGGGACAGCTTGTGGGTCTGGATCCAGACCGCAGTCCGCCTGTTAGTGACCTCTGGTGTATCAAATAACTGTAACTTTTTATCCCCTGTTTTGTTTGGACTTTTGATTAAGGTAAATATGTTTAACAAATAAATGAGCTAAAGTGTAAACCTCTTTGTTAGGTCCTTTGTGGTCTTTACATGTAATGCTTTATTGAGCACTTCTAAATTTGTTTATATAGTACAGAATGAATGGATGAATTACAAATATGTGCATTGACCCTCTGGGGTCCAGGGTTTCATTGACTGTTTTTCACTACTTTATATTTCAACCGATTTATCCGACTCCTGAATTAGATTCATCTTCAAAGTGAAAGAAAGCAAAGTGCCCCAGAGTCATACTTCAATGAACATACCTAAGTGGGCATGCAACCCGGAGACTGGAGCAGCCGGGGATTGGATCTCCAACCTCCTGATTAGTAGATGACTTACTCTAGTAAGTCGTGTTCTTCTTTTCAGCTCGGGATGGTAATTGGGCGATGTGTCATTTACCTATACCCTAACCCTATATTATCTAACCATATGTTACTCTGATGTATATCATTTGGTGCAACCGTCAATTCAAATCTGATGTTGTTTGGGACTCCAAGATCAGGCAGACCATCCTCAGAAACCCACTATGACCGAATGTCCCTGACACAGATAGTGGAGTGCTTGTCCACTGTACACGGCTAAAAGCATGTTAATAGCATTTATCAGGAACTCAAAGGGACTGTGGATTACAACAATGGAGGCCAACTCCAAGCCAATCACACAAGTCACCATCAAGTATGTACCAAGGTGATGCACTGTGTCCATTGCTGCTCTGTATAGGCCCCTAAGCCAGCTCATAACTAAGACTGGGACCACATCTTCATTTTAGGTTTGACAGCATTTCTAGTAAATAATGTCAGGTGGCTTGAGCATGAATTGAGACTGCGGTGTGGGGAAGGCTTCAGATGGGACTGGTGGCAGCTCTCGGGCAGATAAACAAAGAAGGCACCCCTTAGAAGAAGTAATAACTGTTAAAGATTGTTGTAAATATATAACCGGTAGGCAGGTGTGCAATGATGCGATCACTTTGAATTGTCTTTGTGCTGGTTTTCATCTTTGTTTTGTGCAGTTGACTTCATGTTCATACTTAAATACTAAGAGAAAATGTTAGGTTTTGTATTGTTGATTGTCATTTATGCTTAGAAATATTGAACCATATATGCTTAGAGGTGTATAATCAATTGTGTAGTGATAGGACTGTGATCTTTAGCAGGCTGCAAAGGCTTGGTGTGTATTCCACACTAGAATGCACACCCACAGTCTAGGAACATCAGAGAGGTCCTATCTTCTCTTTGTTGATATATGGTATAGCAAACACACGTATATCTCTTTAAGTATAAGAGCCTTTTGTTTAGATAGATCTGCTAGACGCCTGGCACCAGCTTTGGGGAGTCTTCACAGGGTCACATCTTGACCTCACACAAATCACACCACACACACACACACACACACACACACACACACGCAAGGTACTCTTTGTTTGTATGTAGATGTCATATGTTAATGAACCGATGCATATTCATGTGACCTCAATAAAAGGGCAGTGGTACGGGGGAACGGACGAGAGCAACTGGGGTCAAGCGAAAGAACGGCGTTTGTCCGGTCTCTCCCGTGCACGAGAAACATGAAGAACTTTGCCTACTCGTGTCTTGCTTTGCTGTGTAATTATATTGTCTTCAACGTTCCAGCGGATAGGTTCAAGCTACAAACCTATCATTAATTGGTCCTTCGATGTCGGATCCCTGGAGTCAACATTCACCGAGAACGGGCACGCTGAAAGACTGACGTCAGCCAGGAAGTTCCTGTGGATTAACTGTCTATCTTTTCTCCTCGATGAATGACGATCGGCGGGATTCGAGGCTATATTACACGCTAAGCAACGCCGAGTAAGTTGAGAGAGCGACTCTATAACCGCAGAACTGGGTTAGTGTCCCGAAAAAGAGGTTTTGAAATTTGAAAATGGGTGAGCGTCCCACAACTGGGTCAGGGTCCCGAGAGGTCCGGTGTGAGTCCGGAGTAGGCCTATTTTGTGTTGTTGTCGTTGTTGTCATCGTCGTTGTTGTTGTGTGAGTGTGTGCGGAGCAGAACACGTGGTCTGTGACACCGACTGTTGTTGTTATCATGGGTTTCAAAGCAACCAAGAGTGAGTCGGAGGGAGACAGACGTTTGTGCTGGACTTTGCTCCTGGCAGCACAAAGTATTTAAATAAAAATGTGAGAGAGCGGCGGCTCAAAAGCTGCGCGCGTTCACGTGAGCACGGTCGCGCGGGTTTCACGCGGACCTGAGCCGTGCGGTCAATCGCAGGCTTATGTTAGAAGTTTTCAGGAAACACACCAGCCTTGAAGACCGTGTGGAGAAGGCCTGCCACATAAGACTTTAACTGAACAAGCACACACATCCACACATGTGCAATAACACTAAGTGCAATAATCCTTTCTGGCATCGTTGTATTTTTACTCAGTTGTATATAGCATTCGTATTCTATTTTTATCTTATTGTATATTTTTATTCTATTTTATTCTACTGTATATAGTATATTATTTTATTCTATTCTGTACAGCTGTGTACTGTATTTATTCTTATTGTATTCTAATTTTTGCGTCATAACTTTTGCACTGTCCACTTCCTGCTGTGACAAAACAAATTTCCCACGTGTGGGACTAATAAAGGTTATCTTATCTTATCTTATCAGCAGCACTTGAGATGTGCTGTGGTGAATGGCTTTCCCCCCACCCCTTGCTGACACAAAATGTTTATTCTTTAACTTGTCCTGATCGACAGCAGCCTGTGTGCCAGACCATAGACGTAATTTAGGTGGATAGTTGTTAAAAGTAATCTACATTAAGCTTGTGGTTGCTCAAATTCAGTACAATGACATATGAGGAGAAGTGATATAGGCAAATATTTAAACTAATGAAGTGCATAGAGGCACTTGACCTGTGTGAAAGACTGTCGTCTTATTATGAGCCATTGTTGAGATATGGAGCACACCTGTGAAAACAACTAATATGCTGAACCCTGTATGAAACATCTAAAAGTACATGATGGAGAAGCTGAATTGAATATGGAAGTGCAAGTCTTTGCCACTGTGGGCAGAGCATGCAACTACTGTGTGATGTTGCGTTGCAGTCTCTTCTGGGCTGATGAGCAAGCTACACATTATCAGATCGAGAGCTGTCTGAGAACTACTCAAAGAAAGGGAAACAGAGCTCTGATAACTGTGATAACTGGAATGTGCAGCGTTTCCGTGAGCAGTTTTCCTGCATCTTGACTCATGTGTGTAGAGTGTTCATAGCATCAGCATCATGTTTTTGTTATTTGTTTTGTTGGGTCGAAAATAATTAAATAAACTTGTGATCATGCCTATGGTGTCACGGCTGCCGAGGCGAGCCGTGTGGAGTTGGAAGAAGGAGGACCCAAGATGCAGCAAACTGATGACAGAGTGATGTTTATTTACAAGGTGGTGGTGGCAAAAACAGGCAACTCAGCATGAACAATTACAAACGGAAACCTAAACTGGGAGAAACTAAAAAGCAAACCTGAGACCATACAAAAGGGGTGCGGGGCAGAGAGACGCAGAGACAGGACACCATGGAACGCAGATGAATGCAGAGACACACGGAGGAACGCAGACGAGCCGACAACGAACACAGACCGACACCCACTATATATATACACACACACACGCGGTAATCGGGTGATCGCACACAGGAGGGAAGAACAGCTGATCTGAATACACGTAATGACTGGAGGACACAAGCTGAACACAATGACACAGACACAGACCTTCAGAATGGAACAGGAAATCCAGAACACGAGCCTTCAAAGTAAAACAGGAAACACAGACTGATTTACAACACTACACGGGGACATGAACAGAGCACCAAGGACAGACACAGGTAGGGCTGACAATACACCAAACTTCAGGTTAACCCCTAAACTAATACAAATCAGAATAAACACAAAACGCTGGGTCAACGACCCAGGACCATGACATATGGATTACTATGGCACATATCACCAGCCACATGATTTATTTATGCAGATGAAAAAGTGAGTGTGAATGTGTTTGACGTCACAGTGTTTTTGTGCGCTGTGTAAAAGTAATTGCCTCAGATTGTGAGAGCGGTAATTCTGCAGGTCACCAGCTATTGTAAAGAAAAGAAAAAAAAGAGTGAAAAAGAGACAAAATTTACATTGTAGATGGAAAATAATTATAGGAAAAAGGTTTTGTGTTGATCAGCCAAGAACAACTACAATCTTATTTTCTGCTTTTAAGAAAGGATTGTTCACAAACACACACAGAGAGAGAGAGAGATGTGTGTTGATTAAGCAGTGATGATAATAATGAACATGTCTTAGTTTGTCACTTTCAGGTGAAAAGCAGACCTGAATCAATTCTCCACGGGCAGCAGTCGGAAGAAAATTATAGGTTGAAATCATTAGAAAAAATAGAAAACACCCAGCCAGAATTTTTTTGGCTGAATTGTTTTGCAGCTTCCCGTCCTCATCCTGAACAAGCAAGCTCCAAGGAAACTAATCTCTCCCTGAAGACACCGAGTGCAGTTTCAGAAGCACGAGCATGAACATCAACAGTGGACAGGAGTCCAAGAGACAATACCAGAGTCCTGAGCAGAGAGGTCCAGCAGCGCTGTGGGCAAACGGCATCAGAAAGAGAAGAACCACCATCTAGATTGGATGGATGGAGATGCGTTTCCAGCCAGCTGCAACCTCACTGTGTGTGAAGGACTTTTGAGAAGACTGTCTGAGTTTGATATTTGCCATGTTTGGAGCGAGATGGCAATAAAAGAGACAGTGGGACAAAGAGAGACACGGGACAAAGCTGAAGGAGAACTGCCGGCTATTGGACTGTTGAAGTGGGAGAGGACAACAGAGTGAGAGGACAACAGAGTGAGAGTAAGTGGAAACACAGAGGAATGCTGTTATTAAATGTGGGAAATCAAAATTTGGGTTAGCAAACCTGGGGAAAAGAAAACTGACTGCTTAAGTTGGAAAATTGTGAAGGAGTCTGAAACACTGCGAAAATAGAAACATATACAATATCACACACACAAGCAGAACATGCATTAACCCTACTGACACTTCCAAACACAAGAGAGCTTATGAAGATTAGACAACATCTTCAGCATGTGAGTCTGTTTGTCATCTTGTCCAGGTCACTTAGTGTGATGCAAAGACCAGTGGACTCATAGCACATTAGTTAAGAAATGATTAAATAATAGCAGAGAAGTGTGTAGGAAAGGCAGCTTTAAGAACATGCTCTGCTGGAGATGCAGCTCCACAGACATGCATTAGACCTGCCTAATAACACAAACACCCATGCAATGAAAATCAGCTTTTTATCTTTCATCAGTGTTAAAATAGTGTCAATTTAGCAGACACTTGTTATCAAATACTGAATTTATCCAATGCAAAAAATTGACTCTCTAGGTTGCAGGACAACAATTTAACTTTTGTGGGAAAAAAGATTCTGGTTTGACCAACCAGTGATCAGACAATAAATTTAGTTGTTGATATAGTAAATTGAGAGATGCTTCCTGCTTGATTGATGCAGCAAGTAATTTACTGTATGAGGGAAATTCTATTTTTGTGATAACATTTTGAACATGCATTTCTGTCGTCCTGTCATCCTAGTGGGTTAATAGCTGATATGCAAATTAGTTGATCGTTGATCGTTCTTAGATTAAGGAAAGGTGACTGAATTCTAGCACGAGTGAATGGGATGTGTTGGAGTTTGTTGTGTGTTGAGTGGAGACTCTAAAACACTGAGTTTCCTGTTTTGATGTGCGAGTGAATCCTGTACCTAGATACACAACTCTGAATACGTCAGAACAAACTTCTTTTGTGAAGTGCATGACAACATGTCACATGTTTTATGATGAAGGGAAATTGATTTGTCAAAAGCATTTGACACTGTTGATCATTGTATTTTAAAACTTAGACTCTTCCAGTCAGGACTCTCTGAGAGAGCAGTGGCATGGTTCTCAAACTACCTCAGTAACAGGACTCAGTGCATTAAATCTGACGGTCTATGTTCTGACTTTGTTACAGTGCACAGCGGAGTGCCACAGGGTTCTGTATTAGGTCCCCTTCTATTTATCATTTACGTAAACAATCTTAGTCTACATGTGCCAGATGCAAACTTGCACTTCTATGCTGATGATACAGTTATTTACAGCTGTGGTTCAACTCTTGTCCAAGCCATCGACTCCTTGCAGAAAGCCTTTTCTGCTGTCCAGCACTCATTACATCAGCTTAAACTTGTTCTCAACGCAGACAAAACAAAGCTCATGTTGTTTTCTAAATCAAGGAGACGAGCCCAAACAATCCCATCAGTAACCACTCTTGAAGGTAATAAAATAGAGTTGGTTCACACCTATAAATATCTGGGAATCTTAATTGATGACTCGCTTACCTTCAAACCACATGTAGAGAATCTTGTGAAAAACCTGAAGTTAAAACTGAGATTTTATTTTCAAAATAAGTTGTGTTTCTCTTTTAATACAAAGAAGCGGCTTGTTGCTGCAACATTCTTGCCTGTGCTGGATTATGGTGATATTCTATATATGAATGCTTCTGCTCAATGTCTTCGAATGGTTGATTCTGTGTATCGTGCTTCTCTGAGGTTCATCACTAACTGTAAATTTCAGACTCACCACTGTGAGTTATACTCTCAGGTAGGATGGCCTGCTTTGGTAAGTCGGAGGAACTCTCATTTATACAGTTTTATATATAAGGCGATACTTGGGTTGCTGCCTTCTTATATATGTTCCCTGCTTGTAATGAAACATGCTGGTCGGTATTCTCTTCGTCCGCATGGTTACTTGTTGCTTTCTGTTCCATTTGCCCGAACTGAACTTGGTAAAAGAGCTTTTGTCCATTTAGCACCCTCGGCCTGGAACAAACTGCAGAAGGAATGGAAAATGACTGAATTCATTTCATTAAGTGATTTTAAATCTAAACTACGAATCCTTGAGGCCAAGTCCATAACATGCAACTGTTTCAATTAGATTGATTGTCATTTTAACTGACTTTTTATTTTATTTGAATTTTATTGAATTTTATTTTTATTTTATTTGTATTCTTTCACTTATTGTTGCATGTGTGTTGTTGCTGCCTGTGTTTGAGTAATTTCTGTAACTGTGAGACATCTGCTGCTGCCTATCTTGGCCAGGTCTCCCTTGAAAAAGAGGTTTTTAATCTCAATGGGATCTTCCTGGTTAAATAAAGGTTAATAAATAAATAAATAAAAAAGGAAAACTGAATAAAATAGATCTGTGGCCTAAATGAGTGAAGAGCACAGGCCTGGTGATTAAACTCATAGCTAATATGACATTAGGGTTATGTTGTGCAGCTGATGGTTGGTTTGGAGTGAATCTAACTGATGATTCTTCTTTAGTTGTGAAGTTGAGCCTGCCAATTAGTATGATGGTATGATGAACCATGCTACTGGTATGATTTTGTGTCATGACTTAACAAGGCCTTTTTATTTTGATACTTTCACAGTGTACTGAAAGTTTTGTTTGATAATCTCTGTCGTTTGAGCAGATCTGCACGATTAGAACAGAAAGTGCTGTACGACACGTCGTCGAGGAAATTGTTACAAGTGAGTTTCTCCACATTAAAATGGGCTCAGGAGAAAGCCGCTTATTTGGGACAATTATTAGATGAGCGTCCCTTCCTAAAAAGGATTCAGCGAGGAAATCCGATCTAAAAGTTCTTCTTTTTCTTTTTGAAATGACGTCATTTTGCTGAGAGTGGAAACTAAATGCGACGACAGGTTCCACTATCAGCAAAGAAAAAATGAATGCATGAATGAATGAAAGAGGAAAAAAACTGACTGACTGGTAAAAGCTGACAAAAGTTGACAAGACTTTACTGATGTAACACGACTGTGCGAAGTTAACCCCCACTTGACAAAGGTGCAGATGAATCTATGTGTGTTTCCTTTTACAGGAGCAGAAAGATGACAGCCACATTCGAGGTTGCGTGATGATTTAACCTGTTAAATGCCACTTTCTGTGTCTGTGCATCTACCAGGGGTGTTATTCACTACCTTGTGTTGCTTACAGAGGTAACTGTGACAAAGTATGCATACGCCTGCGCAACGCTAACATTTGCATTTCTTTTACATTCTTACAGCATGCCAGTTCTTCATGTGAATTGATGATGCGATTTATACCAGGACAACTGGTTGATGTTTTTTCCTACTACAGGATTTCTGGGTTTGTGTGTGAAGAAACTGTGTTTACAGGTTATGAGTGGTGATGCTGTTACACTGTGTTTTTGGGAAAATGTGAAGGTTACTTTGATGATGTGAATAACATGTGAGAAATTTCCTGTGTTGGAAACTAGTGTCACTTCTTTCCACAGCAATGGATGGCTAACTTTATGGTCTTTTTATGGCACCTCTGGAACCTGTCGACCTGCGTCTGACCACCAATGGTCACTGTGTGTTGCTAATGTTTGTTTTTCTATGACTGCGTGTAGAGGATTCGGCAGAAGCGGACAAGTGACATGAGAAAAACAAATAGGAGATGCAGTGTTTATGGAAAAGTTGAATATGGGCTCATTAGCTGGCCACTTTTGAGCCCATAGTAATATATGAGCGGAGTGACTTTGCTTAAGAGCAGTCACCGATTACATTAATGTTGACTGAGTACATGGGATTATCCATGTCTGAGGCAAATTAGGGTAATAGTTGTAGTTTACTGATTTGAGAAAATCTGCACATGACACTTGTCTTGCTGATGTTGAATGCTTATTGCTCTTATGATATAATTGTTTACAAGTGTGAAGTTTGATTTCACTTCCAGATTTTGCTTTCCAGGCCATGATGGTGTGTGTGCAGGCTCCTGGGAGAGCCAGGTGTTAAGCAAATTTAATATGCAAAACACACTAACATCTTTTATTGCAGGGTTACGGGGCTACTCCAGCGGAGATGCCCTGATGTTGCCTGGGATATGGTCTAGCTAACCTTTTTCTTTATGACAGGGATCCAGGTTTGATGAGTTGACTCGTGGGAGTGTCCATGAGTCAAGAGGAGGGGTCCAGGGATTAACATTAAACAATGTTTACTATTACTGTTACAGTGATTTGTGTGATTAACCGTTTATTTACAAGTATTAAACCTCATGCTATGGTAATGCCCCATAGCATGATGTTTCCACCCCCATGCTTCACAGTAGGTATGGTGTTCTTGGGATGCAACTCAGTATTCTTCTTCCACCAAACACGACGAGTTGAGTTTATACCAAAAAGTTCTACTTTGGTTTCATCTGACCACATGACATTCTCCCAATCCTCTGCTGTATCACCAAGCTGCTTGCCTATTGTAGATTCACTCTTCCCAGTCTGGTGCAGGTCTACAATACTTTTCCTGGTGTCCTTCGAAAGCTCTTTGGTCTTGGCCATGGCGGAGTTTGGAGTCTGACTGTTTGAGGCTGTGGACAGGTGTCTTTTATACAGATGATGAGTTCAAACAGGTGCCATTCATACAGGTAACGAGTGGGGGACAGAAAAGCTTCTTACAGAAGACGTTACAGGTCTGTGAGAGCCAGAGATTTTCCGTGTTTGAGGTGACCAAATACTTATTTTCCACCCTGATTTACGAATAAATTCTTTACAAATCCTACCATGTGGATTCATGGATTTTTTTTCACATTCTGTCTCTCACAGTTGAAGTGTACCTCTGGTGCAAATTACTGACCTCTGTCATCATTTTAAGTGGGGGAACTTGCACAATCGGTGGCTGACTAAATACTTTTTTGCCCCACTGTACATCCTTTGCTAACACCTCACCGTCCATGGTCCCACATCGCCTTGGACTTTGTCACTGGGCTCCCTGATTCCTCGGGGAACACGGTAATTCTCACTATTATAGACATATTCTCTAAGATAGCCCATTTTGTGGCACTGAAAAAGCTTCCCACAGTGTCAGAGACCTTTAAACTTTTGGTGGAACATGTTTTTAGACTTCACGGAATTCCCACGGATATAGTGTCAGACAGAGGTCCTCAGTTTACTTCACAAGTTTGGAGGGCTTTTTGTACTGCCCTAGGGGCTAAACCATCATTGAGTTCAGGCTACCACCCTCAATCTGATGGACAGACTGAGTGTTTAAACCAAGAGTTAGAATCCACACTTCGCTGCGTTACCTCCCACATTCCATCCACCTGGGCCTCCTACTTACCTTGGTTTGAGTACGCACATAATACCTTGACTTCCTCTGCCACTGGTTTGTCTCCATTTGAAGCCTCAGTGGGATATCAGCCTCCATTGTTCCCTGAGCAGGAGGCAGAGCTGGCGGTGCCTTCGGTGCGACACCATCTCCAACGTTGCCGGCGGACTTGGAGTAGGACTCAGGAGGCGTTGACGAGGACGCCTGTTCGCCAGCAGTACTACGCCAATCAGCGACGGACTCCGGCCCCGGTGTACACCGCTGGTCAGGAGGCTTGGCTTACTGCCAAGGACATTCCCCTTCAGGCGGTTTCTCATAAGCTATCTCCTCATTACATCGGGCCATTCAAGATCACAGAGGTACTCAGTTCTACTGCTCTCAAACTTTCATTGCTGCCTGCCTTACGTGTCCATCCGGTGTCCCATGTGTCTCAGGTGAAGCCGGTTTGGCTCAGCTCTCTGGCAGGATTTGTTCTCTGAGGACCTTTTGGATTATTAGGCTGGATCGCTTCTACCACTTCCACGCTCACCTGCCTGCCTCCCTGTCCAGCTACTCCACTGCCCCCCTCTGGCTTAGCCCCGCTCATGCTAAAGTAAGACTGTGGCATTATCCTGTGAGTTTGTAGACATTTACTTGAACAATCCGCTAATCAGTACTCTCTCCCTGCTCTTCATAGTGACACTTCCTTACCTCTTTCCCTCTTCCCCGGAGTTCCTGCACTGGAACATACCCAGTGTCGGGTTCTCCTCCCCGACTGCGACAGCCCCAAGGCTCCCTCTCGGACCCCTTCCAGTACTCAGTAAAACTGGTTGTTTCACTTGTTTCAGACTGTTAAGTTTTAGTGTGTTTTGCTCGCATCGCGCAGGATCTTGTCCTCGTAGTGTGGTTCACCCTATTCGTGTTCATTACCCTCATCATAGTAACGTTTTCTTTTGTTTATTGTGCTCAGGGAGAGTTGTTATTTCAAATTAAGTGTTTGTGTTTTAAGGCTATGCCGGAGAGTTAACAGAAAACTTCTGAAGATGGAGGTCTCTGTGCGGTGGCTGAAGTCTGTGGTGTAGACAGTGAAGAGGAAGGGGGAGAGGACAGTCCCTTGTGGTGCCCCTGTGTTGCTGATTACCTTTTCAGACACACACTGTGGAAGATGCACGTATTGTGGTCTTCCTGTCAGGTAATCAACAATCCAGGACACCAGAGACGCATCCACTTGCATCACTGTTAGCTTATCACCCAGGAAGGTCGGCCTGATGGTGTTTAATACAGTGGAAAAGTAAGAGAACATGACCCTCACAGTGCTCGCCGGCTGGTCCAGATGGGTGTAGATACGATTGAGCAGGTGGCATCCTCAGCTCCGAGGCAGAGCTGGTAAGCAAACTGAAGGAGAACCTGATGTGGTCTGACTATGGGTTGGAGCTATTCCAGGATGAGTCTTTTCAGAGTCTTCATGACGTGGGATATCAGTCCCACAGGCCTGTAATCTAGGGGGCCGTGGGACGTGGCGTCTTTGGTACAGGAATGACGCATGACGTCTTCCACAGCACTGGGACCCTCTGCAGACTCAGACTAAACATCTGACCAAGTAGTGCAGCAACAACTACCTGTCCCTGAATGTAGAGAAAACAAAGGAGATCATCACAGATTTCAGGAGAACTCACACCCTGCAAACCCCACTAACCAAAGCCCTCTGCATTACAGGTGACTCCACTCATCCGTCCAACAGCTTCTTCAGTTTGCTGCTATCAGGAAGGAGACTGAAGAGCCTCTGGGCCAGAACCAGCAGACTGAGAGACAGCTTTATCCATCAGGCTGCCAGGATGCTGAATTCACTCCCTGCTCTCACACACACCAACTCCAGACCTGCATTCATCTCTACCCTCTGAACCCCCCAACCCCTAATCATACAAAACTCTGAACCGCCACTATTGCCTTTTCACTGACTGCCCCAACCCCACCAGCACATGAACTGGATTGTGTTGTACAACCAGTGGGGAGTAGCAGGGAGAAGAATCCCCCTTAATAACAATGTCCCAGAGGGATCAAGGCCCGGTAAGCCCCAGACCCAGGCCTAGCCACACACACACACACATACCCTCTGTGGGGTGAAGGCAGATTTCTTATTATGTTGCCCTGAGTGAGGCTCTTCTGCTCTTCTACCTGGTGCTGGTGGGTGTGGACCTCCAAGGTAGGCAGTAGCTTTGCTGTTTCAGGTGCTATCTTTGCTTCTGCATGATGTTTGAATATGTGAGTTTTAAGAAGCTAAATACAGTTAGAATAGCTGTGAAATAAAATGACTCTCTTTTGCGTGCCCCTTTGTAGAAGGGCTACAGTCCAATCTGAATCCTTAACGGAAAAAATATTTACAGAAGTCCTGACCGAACAGATGAGAACGAACAGACTATAGAGACGGGATGGACAGAGAACTTGAAGGGGTGTGTATGAAGGTGTGGTCTCCTTCCTGAATTTCAGATATTATCTCCAGTTTTGGACTGGAAAATGCAGCCAATTGGTTGCAAAGTGAGAGAAGGTGATCCAGGAGGTGATCTGGTGCCACTCAGAATAGCTACCATTACCTGGGTATTCTCATAGGCCACAAGCATTAGCCACAGCCACATAACCAGAAGGCAAGACAGGTGCTGAGAACTCAGCTCAACAGTAGGAATGAGCTATCAATACATCTGCCCTCCTGGTCATATACAGATACAGATAATAAAATGGCCACAGAAGGACATACACTACCAGTCAAAAGTTTTAGAACACCCCAATTTTCCAGTTTTTTATTGAAAACTATGCAGTTTAATGTCTTGTTGCAATCTGAAATGAAAGCATAGTACAAATAACAAACTCGAGTTAAAAAAGAATTAATGGAATCATGGACCAAAATGTATTCTAAACTTTGACCCATCAAAGTCGCCCCCTTTGGCAGATATAACAGCTGAACACAGCCGTGGCATTCTTTCTAAAATAGAAATCAAGTATTCTCCCATATCTGTAGCAGAAGTTCCATAAATGTGGACCTTGTAGTTTGCTTTGCTTTCACTCTTCTGTCCAGTTTATCCCAAACCAGCGCGATGGGGTTTAAGTCTGGAGACTGTGCTGGACACTCCATGTTTTCAAGCTCACCATTTGTTCTTTTTTCCCGAGGTAGTTCTGGCATAACTCTGACTTATGTTTGGGGTCATTATCTTGCGGTAGGATGAACCCCTGACCAAGCAGAGGGCACTGCATGGTGCTGCAGAATGCTGTCATAGTTGTTTTGGTTCAGGTTACCTGACTGTGTACGAGTCATCGACCCTGGATCCAGCAAACAGCCCCAGACCATCACACTTCCTCCTCCACGTTTGACAGTTTTTTTCCCTTACTTTTGGACCATTTCCAGCTATTCGTTGGACTTGACTGGGGTGTTCTAAACTTTTAAGTGGTAGTGTAGATGCCAGTGATGCAACAACATGAAAACTACTAACAGAGCACAGAGCCTTACATCCAAAGTTTCTGTGTGCGGACTGGTCGTTATTCGTGGATCAGACCAATGACTGTGATGTCATCTGCGAACTTCAGGAGTTCTACAGATGGTTCCCCTGACGTGGGGAGGAAGTGTAGAGGAAGAAGAGCAGTGGGGAGAGAACACATCCCTGTGGTAGGCTGATGCTGATGGTCTGTGTGTGGGGGAGAGCGAAGTACCGAGGCAGCCATTTGGGGCCCCATCTAGGAGGAAAGAAGTAGCACCCATGAAAACATCAGGAAGATGGCATCTCAGAGATGATCTCCTCCAAGAGGGCCTCAAGAAGTGGAAGACAGATGATGATGAGGAAGAGGAAACGTCATGGAAGGCCAAGCTGTTGCATGGGCTGTTTAGCTTATGCCTAAGTTCAGTAAGGAAGATCGGTAATCACTCATCTGCCTGCTTTCTTTGGTGTTCATCTGCTTTTTTGTTTAACATGTCTACCACATGTCTACCCACGCTGTAAGTCTCAGTACTGACTTCATTACGCTTGTCCAGTCATCTTTTTGCTTGGCTTCTTCTAGCCAATCAGCCTCAGCTTTGCATGGTGTACAGTGGGGCAAAAAAGTATTTAGTCAGCCACCGATTGTGCAAGTTCCCCCACCTAAAATGATGACAGAGGTCAGTAATTTGCACCAGAGGTACACTTCAACTGTGAGAGACAGAATGTGAAAAAAAAATCCATGAATCCACATGGTAGGATTTGTAAAGAATTTATTTGTAAATCAGGGTGGAAAATAAGTATTTGGTCACCTCAAACAAGGAAAATCTCTGGCTCTCACAGACCTGTAACGTCTTCTGTAAGAAGCTTTTCTGTCCCCCACTCGTTACCTGTATGAATGGCACCTGTTTGAACTCATCATCTGTATAAAAGACACCTGTCCACAGCCTCAAACAGTCAGACTCCAAACTCCGCCATGGCCAAGACCAAAGAGCTTTCGAAGGACACCAGGAAAAGTATTGTAGACCTGCACCAGACTGGGAAGAGTGAATCTACAATAGGCAAGCAGCTTGGTGTGAAAAAATCAACTGTGGGAGCAATCATCAGAAAATGGAAGACATACAAGACCACTGATAATCTCCCTCGATCTGGGGCTCCACGCAAGATCTCATCCCGTGGGGTCAAAATGATGATGAGAACGGTGAGCAAAGATCCCAGAACCACACGGGGGGACCTGGTGAATGACCTGCAGAGAGCTGGGACCAAAGTAACAAAGGTCACCATCAGTAACACACTACAACGGCAGGGAATCAAATCCCGCAGTGCCAGACGTGTTCCGCTGCTGAAGCCAGTGCATGTCCAGGCCCGTCTGAAGTTTGCCAGAGAGCACATGGATGATACAGCAGAGGATTGGGAGAATGTCATGTGGTCAGATGAAACCAAAGTAGAACTTTTTGGTATAAACTCAACTCGTCGTGTTTGGAGGAAGAAGAATACTGAGTTGCATCCCAAGAACACCATACCTACTGTGAAGCATGGGGGTGGAAACATCATGCTATGGGGCTGTTTTTCTGCCAAGGGGACAGGACGACTGATCCGTGTTAAGGACAGAATGAATGGGGCCATGTATCGTGAGATTTTGAGCCAAAACCTCCTTCCATCAGTGAGAACTTTGAAGATGAAACGAGGCTGGGTCTTCCAACATGACAATGATCCAAAACACACCGCCCGGGCAACAAAGGAGTGGCTCCGTAAGAAGCATTTGAAAGTCCTGGAGTGGCCTAGCCAGTCTCCAGACCTCAACCCCATAGAAAATCTGTGGCGGGAGTTGAAAGTCCGTGTTGCTCGGCGACAGCCCCAAAACATCACTGCTCTCGAGAAGATCTGCATGGAGGAATGGGCCAAAATACCAGCTACTGTGTGTGCAAACCTGGTAAAGACCTATAGTAAACGTTTAACCTCTGTTATTTTTTTTATTTATTTTTTTGCCTGTCCCGTTTGGCTCTTTTGCCATCAGAATTGTTGTCTAAAGGCAAAGAAAGATGCCCAACGGATTTACTTTACCAAATTGACCATCCCAGCTTTGCCGTAATGGTCCATTTGATTCACCTTTTATTGTTTATTTTATTTTCACTTACTGAATACGGGACAGACTTGACTGGGGGAAAGAAGGGGAGAAAGAAAGAGGGAAAGAGAAACAGCTGAGAAGAGGGACGGGGGAGAAGGGCAAAAGACAAAAACCAACAGAACGGGCAGAGAAAAAAAATGCATATATCGATCACCTGGATCACCTGCTGAGAAAGAAAAAAGAAAACAAGCAGAAGAGAACAAGAGTAACAGAATAAACAACATCACAATGATATATGGGAATATGACAGTAAATACTAAATATTAAACATTATTGTGCAGCACGTAAGATCGACAGAACACAGTGTGCTTTGAGGTAGGAGCCAAAAAGGGTGTAGTTTGTGGGTGTGATCACCCGTGTGTACTAGAGATGGCACGATACCACTTTTTTATGTCCGATACCGATACCGATATCATAAATTTGGATATCTGCCGATACCGATATGAATCCGATATAGTGTTTTTTAATCAACAAAACTGTTTTTTAAAATATCTTGCTGCATTTTGCAAGTCTGCAAGTTCATACTCAAGTTTAAAACAACAACTACACTAAAGCTATTCTGTTATACCTGTATACAAAAAAAATATTTCATAGTTCAGCAATACTGATCAATCTAATAAACTTAAACCTACACCATCCTCCCTATTCTGGTATTTTAAAGAGTACTTAGCGTAAATATTAAGCAACCTAACTAATAGGGTTCCAACTCCCAGCAACAACAAAAATAAATAAATAAAAAATAGGGAACCACCCCTCACGCTCCACCTCATGATGCTTAATCGACGTAATCAACCTTAATTTGATGCAGTGTGAAAAAAATGCACAGAAATCAATTATTTTTCAAGAAATATTAAATAGATTCAACATCTTTCTTCAACAAAATTGCAGACTGCACAGATGGTACCTTCCCAAAGGAAAAAGTACTATAGCTTACTAGGGTATATATTAGACTTAATAGTCACTATATACAGTAATTGACTTCTATTCATTTTACATCAAATTAAAACTTTGGGTGTCAGATAATTATTTATTAAAAGCTCGACATTTTAAATGAGAATAAGAAAGAAAAGTATGTCTTTGTGCCCCTTTTCCCTGTTAATGCCCTATCGGCCCCCCTGGCTAAACTTTGCTAGATCCGCCCCTGCACAGTTACCAGCGTCAGCTACGTAGAAAAAGATCCTCGAGTAGAAAGTAATATTAAATACATTCTAACAACAGCTGATCAAGCTTAAACGTGCTGCTGTTGTTCAGCCACTGGTTTCCTCTTTCTGGTGCAAAGTGGGCCAAAAGCAAACCAGAGACACGGACTCGCGACAGAAAAGCCGATCAGCTGATCGTTAAGCAGTTTCACGATTGAAGTAGCAGCCGGAGAGCGAGAGGCAGTCGCTTGTTAAGATTAACGCAGGAATGCTTTACAAACATTCAGAGATGGACTTACACACTTGCTTTACTTCTCTCGGGATAACTTTGTCGGAGATGAAATGCCGGGTTGCTAGCGAAGCTCCAAATGCTATCCAGACCACAGGTCCCGCATGCCACAGCCGCTCTATCACGTGACCACACTGCTCCGACGTGCTAACGTTCTGAGGTGAGTTACGGCGTGTTGCAAGTTTTGTGAGGTGCTTTCGTGATATTTAATGGATCGGATTACATTTTTTATTTTTCTCCGATATCCGATCCAGTAATTTAGGTCAGTATCGGACCGATACCGATACGTAATATCGGATCGGTCCATCTCTAGTGTGTACACCTGTGAACATGGACGCGCTTGTTTTTAAAAGGTTCCTTCATGTAATGATCTGCTAGAGGGTGTGGGGGGGCCACAGCCCCGTCCTCCAGGGCATGAAGCAGGTATGGAGGAGATCAAAACTCCAGACATCCAGAGGCCCCCAGAACACAAGAGACCAAGGAAGACCAACAGAGGGGCAGCCGCGCCACTGTCCCAGAAAGAGCTGAGGAGAGTCCCAGATGAGGGCTCACTCAGCAGCCGCGGAGCAGAAGCCAGGGGGAGTTGCAGTGACGCGCCCGTGAGCTCCGCCGGCAGCCAGCCGTGCCTGAGTGACCGAGCCCCAGGCCGAGAGGCCGGGGGCACCCCACCTCCGAAGTGGCCCGAGCGAGCCCCAGGCTCCAGGCCCCGATAAGCGGCCGCCAAGGAGTGAGCCGGTGTGTAACTGGACGCCCATCCCCGGACACAAAGAACCACCAACGCACCGATGTCTGAGGGAGTCCGCCACTGGCAGGGGGAGTGGTGGTGGGAGGAGATAGACCTCCAAACCTTGGAGGGCCTGAGATGTCCCCAGAGAGGTGGCGTCTGACACCCAACCTGACATATAGACACAGACATACAGGCACACACATATACAAACATCCATTCCCACCCTCATGCTCTCATATGCACTGACCTCTGTTATTGCCAACAAAGGTTATGTTACAAAGTATTGAGTTGTATTTTTGTTAATGACCAAATACTTATTTTCCACCCTGATTTACGAATAAATTCTTTACAAATCCTACCATGTGGATTCATGGATTTTTTTTTCACATTCTGTCTCTCACAGTTGAAGTGTACCTCTGGTGCAAATTACTGACCTCTGTCATCATTTTAGGTGGGGGAACTTGCACAATCGGTGGCTGACTAAATACTTTTTTGCCCCACTGTAAATCTGTGCTCTCCGTCCTTCATGTAACCTACCTCCTCCCCATCTCCACCTCAGGCACCTTAGCTAGAGCTCTGTTCAAGGTTCAGGCTTCATCTTCACCACCACCACCTGTCATGGGCTGGGTGAGTGGGTGACCTTAAATACCGCTGGTAATCAACCAGTGGTATTTAAGGCCAGGGTTGTCAACTATTCTTCACCAGTTCGTCCAATAACCTCTGTTAGTATAGGCCGCCTTAACTCTCCATGCTTTGTTTCTTTTTCCTCACCTTGTTTTCCTTGTGCTCCTAGTATCTCTTCGGATTCATCATACTCAACGTTTGCAGTTTGCCTTTTGCTCACCTGAATGCTGGCCGCACTGGAGATTACATTTGGGAGTCTCTCGTGGCAGGAATCATTTGGCTATCTTCTTCTCCAGTTGAGGCTGAATTCTTGTTCTTAGGGAAGAAGGATGTATTGATTATCTAGGCCTAAACGACATCACTGTAAAAACATATATATCCTTTGACACTAATAAACTCAGCTTTTGAACCCATCCACTACGCCACCATGTTCACAAACTTGATCTTCACATTGCTTACCACCTCGTCCACATTCACGAAGAGGACGAGTGTTAAACTGCATACGACACGCCTCTTGGTCACTTCAAGTACTTGGTAGCGCCTTTTGGGTTAACGAGCAGCCCTGCTGTTTTACAAGCCATAGTGAATGATGTGTTAAGGGATTTTTTAAGCTGCTGAAATAGAAGTGAATGTAAGAAAGACACCAAACAACACAGAACAACATCATGTTAAGAGACTTGCACATTAAATAAAGATTTAGCATTAGGTCTACACTTAGCTAGCTAAGGAGAAACTTTTAAAACATGTAGCACGTGACTGCAAATATTGCTTTCAGTATCATATCATATTCTCCGGCGAGAAAACAACATTGTGCCTCCAAGAATGAAAATGGAAATGTTTCTGTGCACAAATGCAAAACAGAAACCTCAACACGTTCTCACTCCTAAAGCGTAACATTTTTAGCTAGGTGACAAATCGTCATTATATTACGCCTCGGGAGTGAGAACGGGCTGGAAACATATGTAGTTTAAACTGGGGTCGTCATCGTCTGCTTTGTGCTTTCTCTTTTCTCTCTGTGTAGATGTGTAACTTTAAACTACACATGGCTTAAACAAAGAATGAACTCAGCAAAACTAAACAAAATGTCATGTCAGGGAGGAACCTGGCTTCCTAGGGCCGTCACAGATTTTTCGTAGCATCTAAGACGTTTTTTACCTTTGAGAAGAAAATGTCTCAGCCAGTCTCTGAGGATAGCAGTCTATAAACATCACATTTCTCCAGATTTATTCACTCCTTTAAGCAATGCTCATTTTTTGACAGTTGCACAGTTGCAGGGAAGTGTCCTATGCTGTTCTTCAGATACACGCATTATATACCAGTTGCTTCAAAAATATCACTTTTTTCCTATTTTCCTTCTATTGGTCAAGAATTATAAAGATGACTGGCAAAAATGTAATCTATAAATGAATAAATGATGACACTGATACGTCATTTGAATGTGAGGATCCATAATTACTCCCTCTCCAAAACATTTTAATGTTCTGTCAATTAATTTCACAGTTCAGGCTTTAAAGTGTTAAGTTGAATATTTTAGCTTTCGCTCGTACACCCACATACACATGCACCACTCCCCTTCAGTAACTGTATCATGGAAACCGATTTCCTTCTTTAGACAGTCCTTACATGGAAAGAGCTTGGGATGAATTTGGCACTGGACTAAATTCATAGAGGAAAATCAATCCAGCTGGGGAATGTCATATCTAGGTGATTAATGAGCAGAAGAAGTGTATTAGCTGTCACCTCTCTAATTCACTGCTATTCCCTGCCCAACACCTCCAATAACACCTTTTTTTTCCTTTACCAAGACCTGTTGGATCGGTATGTGCTCTCTGCCTCATTCTGTGGAAGAAGTGTCCAACGTGTGTTTTCCAGTCTTATAACTGAAACGCATCGAGGCAGCTGTTGTTGTGATTCAGTGCAATATAAATAAAACTGAACTGAGTTGAGGGTTTTTTTTCATTACAATACGGGAATAAGAAAATTAACGGTTGAGGTATAAATGGGTCACTGCAGCGACAACCACGGGCCAAACTAAGATAGAAGAAATGTCTCTGGTATGTCTGAGCTCATCTCCACTTTCAACCACTTTGCACTCCTCATTTCAGTTTGGTCTCTTCGCTCATTCTGTCCTTAACTCTTTGCAGCTCAGCTGTTTCTCACTGCCACGATCTAATCAGTATTCAGAACTTCATGGGAACTTGTTCTCAAACTTTGCTGATTACTGTACATTTGATTCTCTACAAGGCTTTAAGGTTAATTCTCCTTTTTATTGAGTGTGCAGGGCTGGGATTTGTTGCCAACATTTGTTGCCAACATCATGCATGCTATGACTTCCATCTATAAATTACATGTTGATATTAAAAACACTGACACACTGCAGAGACTGACCTTTGCTCATTCAGTCTTCTGCCCTGCTTTTCTTATTACACACACACGTATAAAGACCTTCCCAAAAATGCAACCAGCTTTTGTGTTGTCTGCGTCACCGGCATCACAACAGTGGCCAAAAAGAGTATAATAAGTATATTTATTCACTATAATCACGTCTTTAAGCTTAGTTTAGGAGGTATATCAGAGGTTCCTGTCACCAACCTCTTTCTTGATGCATGTAGAGGTGAGAATTGACAGAGGATGTGGGAAACTGTTTTGGTACCACTAACAGAGCCAGGAAGGCTCACATTACACTGACTCTTACAGTGTGTGTTTTAAAATAGAACGGCTGTCAACTCCTCCCTGCAGAAATCCATCTATTCTGGGGACAGCATGTAGGGGGAGGGACAGGCAAATCGATGAGCTAAGAGTTTAGTGTCAGTTGTGTATATCTGGAGGTATAACACATTATTTTTCAACAAACCACATGCATTGATCCTGGCTCAATAACACACAATATTAATTAAAAACAATTAGTATGAGTTTTTGTGTGCAGCACCTACACAATTAAATGTTTTGATGTGATGATTCAGCTATTCTCAGAGCTAAAAATATTTCCTGAGGGCAGTATAAGGGTATAGAGTCATTAAAAACCAATGGATTTATTTACACAAGATCAAACACACGATTATGGCA
>NC_138942.1:38634868-38669868 GCF_965226115.1 Aulonocara stuartgranti
AGTAAAGACATCTGCTATAAATAGCAAACAGAAGCGATATATACAGTCTAGAGAAATATATACACAACAATAGAAAGGCACACATTGGAGAGCAAAGTGCTTGGTTGAAGGTAGCGCAAAGAAAATACTTGGTCTGAATAGTCTGTCTGTGGTTGGCCTAAAACATGAGGCCAACCACAGACCATGGCTCAGATTGGTGAGATGGGTGGGCAGGGGTGGCAGAGGGCAGCCAATGGTTTTTTTGGACGGTGTTAATGACTCTCTGTGCAGTCTTCCTGTTCTCAGTTTCGGCCCCTGCGCACCAAACACCTGGGCAGTAGGAGCGCACGTTCTCCACTGAGGAGCCATAGAAGGCCAGCAGCAGCTTCTGGTTCTGGTTGTTTTTCCAGAGGACATGGGGGAAATGCAGCCACTGCTGGGTCTTCTTTACCAGTCGGTGTTGTGGGTACAGGTGGGATCAGCAAAGATGTGGGTGCCCAGAAACCTGAAGGTGGAGACAGATTCCACCCATCCTCCATTTATAATCGAAGGGGAATGGAGCTGTTTGTCGCTCCAAAAGTTCATTATAAGTTCTTTGATTTTAAGGACCTTCTGCCTCAGGTTGTTTTCGGAGCACCAGGAGGACAGGTTCTGTACACTGTCTCATCTCTATCAGAGATGGGCCCAACCACATTGGTGTCAAAAGCATACTTGACGATGACATTGGTTGGGTGGGTTGGTGTACAGTCATATGTTGGGACACATTCAAAGTTTTAGCAGTTTTCTGGACTGTCTGACCTTCAGTTCGTAAATTAATGATGGGCTGTTGTTTCTCTTTACTTAGCTGATTGGTTCGTGACATGATATGAATTCTAACAGTTGTCAACTATGGCTGTCAGCTGTGTACCAACCTGACTTCTGCACAACACAACTGATGTTGTTAAGAAGGAAAGAAATGCCACAAATGAACCCTGACAGGCACACCTGTGAGGGGAAACCATGTCAGGTGACTACATCATGAAGCTCACTGAGAGCAGGGTTTGCAGCTCTGTCAACAAAGCAAACAGTGGCTACTTTGAGGAATCTAAAATATATTTACAGTGGGGCAAAAAAGTATTTAGTCAGCCACCGATTGTGCAAGTTCCCCCACCTAACATGATGACAGAGGTCAGTAATTTGCACCAGAGGTACACTTCAACTGTGAGAGACAGAATGTGAAAAAAAAATCCATGAATCCACATGGTAGGATTTGTAAAGAATTTATTCGTAAATCAGGGTGGAAAATAAGTATTTGGTCAATAACAAAAATACAACTCAATACTTTGTAACATAACCTTTGTTGGCAATAACAGAGGTCAAACGTTTACTATAGGTCTTTACCAGGTTTGCACACACAGTAGCTGGTATTTTGGCCCATTCCTCCATGCAGATCTTCTCGAGAGCAGTGATGTTTTGGGGCTGTCGCCGAGCAACACGGACTTTCAACCCCCGCCACAGATTTTCTATGGGGTTGAGGTCTGGAGACTGGCTAGGCCACTCCAGGACTTTCAAATGCTTCTTACGGAGCCACTCCTTTGTTGCCCGGGCGGTGTGTTTTGGATCATTGTCATGTTGGAAGACCCAGCCTCGTTTCATCTTCAAAGTTCTCACTGATGGAAGGAGGTTTTGGCTCAAAATCTCACGATACATGGCCCCATTCATTCTGTCCTTAACACGGATCAGTCGTCCTGTCCCCTTGGCAGAAAAACAGCCCCATAGCATGATGTTTCCACCCCCATGCTTCACAGTAGGTATGGTGTTCTTGGGATGCAACTCAGTATTCTTCTTCCTCCAAACACGACGAGTTGAGTTTATACCAAAAAGTTCTACTTTGGTTTCATCTGACCACATGACATTCTCCCAATCCTCTGCTGTATCATCCATGTGCTCTCTGGCAAACTTCAGACGGGCCTGGACATGCACTGGCTTCAGCAGCGGAACACGTCTGGCACTGCGGGATTTGATTCCCTGCCGTTGTAGTGTGTTACTGATGGTGACCTTTGTTACTTTGGTCCCAGCTCTCTGCAGGTCATTCACCAGGTCCCCCTGTGTGGTTCTGGGATCTTTGCTCACCGTTCTCATCATCATTTTGACCCCACGGGATGAGATCTTGCGTGGAGCCCCAGATCGAGGGAGATTATCAGTGGTCTTGTATGTCTTCCATTTTCTGATGATTGCTCCCACAGTTGATTTTTTCACACCAAGCTGCTTGCCTATTGTAGATTCACTCTTCCCAGTCTGGTGCAAGTCTACAATACTTTTCCTGGTGTCCTTCGAAAGCTCTTTGGTCTTGGCCATGGCGGAGTTTGGAGTCTGACTGTTTGAGGCTGTGGACAGGTGTCTTTTATACAGATGATGAGTTCAAACAGGTGCCATTCATACAGGTAACGAGTGGGGGACAGAAAAGCTTCTTACAGAAGACGTTACAGGTCTGTGAGAGCCAGAGATTTTCCTTGTTTGAGGTGACCAAATACTTATTTTCCACCCTGATTTACGAATAAATTCTTTACAAATCCTACCATGTGGATTCATGGATTTTTTTTTCACATTCTGTCTCTCACAGTTGAAGTGTACCTCTGGTGCAAATTACTGACCTCTGTCATCATTTTAAGTGGGGGAACTTGCACAATCGGTGGCTGACTAAATACTTTTTTGCCCCACTGTAGAGTTATTTATCCATCTTTTCTTTGATACATAATTCCATAAACTTGCTTCATATATTTGATGTCTTCAGTTTGTATCTACAATGTAGAAAGTAGAAGCAAATAAAGAAAAACCATGAAATGAGAAGGTCTGTCCACACTTTAACATGTAGTGTGTGTTAGCCCTGCTGATGGACTGGCAGCCTGTCCAGGGTGCACCCTGCCTGTCGTCCTATGGTAGCTGGAATAGGCTCCAGCCTGGGTGGATGGTATTACAACATAATACAAATGATACTAAACAGCAGAAACTAAAAGTCTGTTTTTACAACACTTTTATGTTGCCACTTTGATTGGTTGATTGATTGGTAATTTATTTCAAACATGTAAGCAATATACAGGTACATTTAGAAAAGAAAATAAGAGAGAAAAAAATACTATACAAAAACATCAATGCATTTCAATATAGCTGCCGTTCTGATTAATTTACATGTTGAAAGGGAGTGGGAAGAAGTAAACACTTATTTAATCCCACCCCTTTGCCATAAATTATCAGATAATATTTAATCAGCTTCCTTACTGATATAATTTGTAATAAAAATAGTGAACAGATTTCTGATATACCATATACTATAATATCACATCATGATTTTTTTTTAAAATAGAGACATTCACTTAATTTCAATATTTTACTTTTCTTTATAGTTCGAGAAGATCATATTTTTATAACTCTTTTTGAACGGTTTTATGTTTGGACGTCGCTTTAATAGTGTGAATGCCTCAAGGCATTCACACTATTGAGTTCCTGTTTCTCTTTAAACTTTATTCTTCTACCTTATTCTATTTGCTCTGACCTTTGCTGGTTAACTACTCCCTCAGATTTTCACCATTCAAATTTTAAACTGTTCTGCTCTTTCTGCTAATGCCTGGTGCTCATAGCTTTTATACTTTTTCAGATATTAAGCATTTATTGCATTTTTTGGCCCATTTTGCTGAATGGGACCACATTATCAGTGTGATCACCAGTTTTGCTTGCCGGGCTGAGCCATGTTTTAGCTCAGTGAGATGAGCAGCCGTTCTCAGACCAGGAGGCCTGGGTTAAAATCCGCTTAGGACAAAAAAAAATTCAGTTAACAGCACAAACTTCAGCTTCTTTACCCCTTTTCAGCAGAAATTCTTCTGATTCACCTGTTTTCAGCGCAAAGTTCTGCTTCTTAGCCTCTTTTCAGCATAAATTGTGCTGATTCACCTCTTTTCAGCAGAATTCCAACTTTTCCACCTCTTTTCAGCACAAAGCTCAGCCTCTTCAACTCTATTCTGCACAAATTTCAGTTTCTTCACCTCCTTTCAGCACAAAGTTCTGCTTCTTCACCTCTTTTCAGCAAATTTCAACTTCTGCTCCACAGTGCACATTTTTCTCTCATAATATCTTTGTTTGGCACCAGAACTGGTTTGGCTCAGTGGGATGAGCAGCTGCCGTGAGACCCGGTGGCAAAGGTTTGAATCCTATGTGTGACGGTTTCCACACATCTTCCCAGCTTGCCTCCACTCTGCTTTCTTGACACTCTTCAGTTTACCCTTTCACATACAGCCATCTTCAGCAAGCACTTCTGCTTCTACACCTCTTTTAAGCAGATAATTCTGCGTTTTCAGTTGTTTTCAGCAGATTCCAATACGAGGCATTCACACTGTATTTTCGCAGGAAATGCAACTTTTTCTCGTTCCATATTCAGACTGTTCCAGTTTCACTCCATGAACAGAAACACACAGACCTTCCCTGTTTTGAAGTTATAAAAACCCCTTATATTATAACTTCCTTCTTTCAAACAAAAAGCATACTCTGAATATCACCTGGCAGTTCTTTATTTTTTGCTTTTCACTAGATCGTCAATTTTCAATATTTCAGACTGCAAAAATAGTGAGTTTGTATGTTCCTGTAACCTGCACTGTGGATGATTCGAATTGCTTTTTTTTTTGAAGAGTAAAAAGTGAATGTAATGTGGTTTTATAGTTTTTGCCCCAGACCTCTGCACAATAGCTTAAGTATGGTGAAACCAGTGAACAGTATAGAATATGAAGTGATGTTTGTCTAATAGCTGTTTTGCCTTGTTTAGTATTGCAATGCTTTGTGATACTTTGGAATGAATATATCTTACGTGAGCTCTCAGTTAAGTTTTTCATCTGTTATTACCCCCAGAAATTTATTTTCACTGACTCTTTCAATATCAACACCATTTATTTGAATCTTTGCATTTGTATTTAAATGACTATTTCCAAATAACATAAGTTTAGATTTATTCAAATTTAATGATAACTTGTTTTTATCAAGCCAGAACTTCAATTGACTTATTTCATTAGTCATATCCTCCAATAAATGCTCCAATACTGAAATTATCTATAAATGCCAACCATAATGCACCAAAAATCCCCAAAACTTTAAGAAATGAGCTGTAAACATCTTGATAGTTTTCTATTTTACTCTGTAGCCATTATATACACTTAGCAAACAAGTACTAAATTATTCTAGAATAAAACTAGAACTAGGCTTGCTCCTGTAACCTAAACCAGTCAATGTCTTCAAAGTATACTGAGTCTACTGACTCTGTGCCTTCTTTACTTTGTTGTCAGTCATTTTTACCAGTAAAAAGACAATTTTGCATTTTTTGCACTTTGGTTATGTTATCATCTGTGAAGAAGCAAACTTATAACAAAAATCTGCATTGTAGTCCAGATCACAATATTAGGAATTAGAACTTCGTTCTTTCCTTTTGTTGTATAAAACAAAAACACCAGGGAAACAACTAGTTCATTTTATTGTAATTATTCTCATTTAGTCATATATCTTTTATAAATAATCTGTGCAGATGACGACGACGATGAAGACGGTACTTATCACAAGGGCTCTGTGTGCGCATATTGTGAATTCTGTGAGGTATGTATGAGATTGACTTTGAGAAATGATGTTCTGTCATTACAGGATCAAAGTCAAATCCTTACTAAAACAAACATCACGATGTACAGTTATGGACCCAAATATCTAAACATTAAAACTGGTGGATTGTTCCTTCCTTACTGACGTGAGAGCACTGCTTGCTATTTCATGATTTGCTTTCTAGTCTTTTTAAAATAAAATGGGCTTTCTTCCAGCACTGTGACAGCTGTGATAAATGTCCTTGTGAGGAGGGAGACACCTCCGAGCACTGTGACGACTGCAAGGTGAGAAAGTACACAACATCTGACCTCCTTCTCAATTTAAAGCAATTCTGCCTTTGATGCACAATAAATAACAACTATGGTAATGTAACACGATGACAATAAATCCAGGAACTAAGAACTGCAGAGCACAGAAAAGTAGGGAGTTTTTGACAACAGTGGTTCATTTTCTAGTAATATAATGGATGGTGATATTGGTCTGTTGTATTTTTGAGGCAAGGGGGGAGCCAAGACTGTATAGTTTGAGGTGACGTTTGGAGCAAGCAACAAGTGGGGCTGACACTGATACAGGGGAAGCTAGCAAACAGGAAACGCACCAAAGGAGTCCAACAAAAAGCAATCCGGTTGTTCAGTGATGACGCGACGAATCCTACTTCCGGGTCTAAAGTAGTCTGCGTTTAATATGGCTTTTGTGTTGTTAACATGTTTAATGTTATTTATTTTCTTCTATTTGATCTCAAAAAGCTCCTAAAACAGTCAGTGATCACTGTTGACCTCCCTCGGCTTTTATTACCGCTAATCATTTATTTAAGCTCAGTTTTTAAAACCTTACGATGTAACTACAGCCCAGCCCATGCAGCAGTATATGAATGACTAACCTCGTATTGTGGATGGATTATCTCAGTTGTTCTCCTGGCTGAAGTTTGGTCCTTTTACAGCATCCTGCCATGCGATTACATTTGTTCCTGACCACCGAGAACACTCACATTAACTTTTATCGAGTGGAAAAAAAGTTAGCTTGTTTATATTATGCTAACATAGCTGTGTCGCTAGCGGTCACGTAGCACAACATTATATACCAGCTAGCCCAACTTCAGCAACCCTACAAACGTCACTGCTGTTTAGTTTTCTGTCTTCATTTATGCTGGAAGTGATAACAGAGCTGTACGTTTTAATTTGTTTCCAAAACCCCGCAGTCAGGACATGCTATATTGTATTTAGATAGAAGCTAGCGAGCTAACTCCCTGCTAACTTCTAACTCCGTTAAATGTCATAAATTCCGTTTTCATGGATGCCTGGATGTTAAACTCAATTGTTACACCTGGTAGAGCAGAACGCTGATCATTTTATTAAAGATGAAAGACTTTAGACAGTTTTTCAACTCTCAGTAATGCCACAGTGATCGTTTGATATATGGACCTGCAGCGGAGTTTAGACCCAGACACGGCTAGTGACGTCAGACTGAACAACCGGATAGGTGTGTTTTGATTTAAGGCATTTTGCTGCCATGGTTTGGGTCTACCTTTACCATTAGAGGGATGGGTTACTACCAGAGAGTAGCCAAAAATTGTACTCAAGTAACAGTAGCACTACCTCAACATAGTTTTACTCAAGTAACAGTAAAAACTAGCCGTCCAAGAAATTATTCAAGCAAGAGTTAAAAGGTATTGAGTAAAAAGGGTACTTGGGTACTGAGTAACTGATCATAACATCTGATTTAATGTTTAAAAATGAGATCATCAGACAGGCAGAAATATAAAGTGAAAGAATGAAAAGGAAAAAAATACTACATATAAACAACATGACTACAAAAAAATCTAAGCAGAATAAACTCTTTTCCAATCAATTACCTTTCAGTATAAAACACACACACACACACACACACACACACACACACACACACACATATATATATATATATATATATATATATATATATATATATATATATATATATATATATATATATACAGTGCAAAAGTGCATTGAAGCAGTTCTGCTTTTCCATAGTCGTCCCATCTTCCTGACTTTATACTGTCACTTTATAATGTCACTCACCACTCTGCTACTGTTCAGAACCCCCCACCCCCGTACCATTTCATGCCAGGACAAATTTTGAATTCATTAATTTGTTTCTTTTTGTTCATAGATGTGCAGTTTCTGCAATGTTTGTCCTGTTTGCCAAACCGTTTGTAAGCCTGGTGAGTAAATTCTCTGTCACCACTGTGAATATATGAATATATATGGAACGACATTTCAAAAGGAAAGTTTCTTTGTTTCAGTTTATCTGGTCATCACTCCTAAATTACAGGAAGCTTAGAGTTTGGCACTTTATATATAGTCATGTCCTATCTTTGAGCCACAGTTTTGGGGAATCATTAAATTTTCCTTTTGATATGCTCAAGTCATATTTTAGTCTTTTCAGTTCCTTCAGTCTGGTCCCTGTGTTTCTTTATGTCTTCTTTGTTTCCTTGAAGTCTGTCATGTCTCCATATTTTTTCTTCTGTCCATGTCAGCTTTGTATGTCTCACATTACTTCTGGTTTCATTTTGATAAACCCGTGTCTTGTCTGTGTTATGTTCAGTTTGCGGTCTTATTAATCCTGATTTGTCCTTGCTGTGTTCCCAGCTGTCTCCACTTCCCTAATCCCCCCCCCCCCCCCCCCCCCCCCCCCCCCCCCCCGTGCATTTATTAATGTGAACGTTAAGATCCAAATCTTGATTTATTAAACATTAAATAATTGATGTTTTCATTATTGTTTTCTGTACTGTCCCCTGTTGTCCACTCTTGTTGTCTCTGTTCTAATATGATGTGATCACTGGTTTTTGTCCTTGTCTCTATATCTGTAAATAGTGTCTCTGTATGTTGTTATTAACTTGTGTGTAAATCAACCTGCCACAGGGTCTACAGATGTGTGTGTGTGTGTGTGTGTGTGTGTGTGTGTGTGTGTGTGTGTGTGTGTGTGTGTGTGTGTGTGTGTGTCAGAGGGGTGTTTACATCCTGCCACCAATCAAAAACTGTCTGCTTAGAATTTGTGGACTCATGCTGAGCTTGCTTGAGGTCATTTTTTGTTGTACTGCATTACTTTCAGTACTTCTTCATTTTGATGATCTTCAGTACCAACTTTTGCTTTTTTTATTTTGGAAAAGGAAATTTTAGCAAATGAAGCTCAGTCTAAGTAATTTTTTGGCTTTATTTATCACATTTTTCAGTTTTTGGTACTCTATATTTTGGTAATCTTATGCAGTTAAGCCATTCAGCAAATTCAACTTTAAGTATTTCTAATAGTTTCAAGCATTTCAGGTAAAATTTCCAAATTTTCAGCATTCATATTATAGATTGCAGCTTGTCCAAAATGCTCCGGCACGCCTTTTGACTGAAACCAGAAGGTTTGCCTCTGTCACCCCTGTCCTTGCTGATTTGCAATCAAATACTATATTGAATTTAAAATATTGCTGCTTACCTTTAAAATTATAAACAATACAGCGCCTAGCTATCTCGACGAAACTCCTTAGACCATATACCCCTGGGACAGCCCTCAGGTCATCAGCCCAATGACTTTTGGTACAGTCTAGATCTCGGCTTAAGTATAAAATACAGGCATTAACTAACCAGAAAAGCAAGGTTAAATAAGAGAGTTTTTAATAGTGATTTGAATGATTGGATGGATTCAGACGCGTGAATAGCAATGGGAAGGTTATTCCACAGCTGAGGCGCAACCAGGGCAAACGCATGGTCACCTCTGGTCTTAACTAACAATTTAACTTTGTATACATCTTCTACTTAATACCCATGTGTTTCTAGCAAGTTTGGTTTGATATTCACTTTTATTCTTGCGTAATTAGTGCCATTGACCTGTTGGCATATTCAGTGCTTTGTTAATGGTCTTATATTATTCATGTTTTAACCTGCTGTTTTATTGTGAAGCACTTTGGTGTACCGTTGGTATGGTATTGTATATTGCATATTTGCTGTGAAATGCTTTTTCTAGTTGTCTCTGTCTCTATCTCTAAACTCTGTTACATACTCAACATGGAATGATCCCCTTTGTCAGGGCGTGTAGCTTCTTCTTTAAGATACTCCAATTTGCGTGGCCATGCCCCTTATCTATAAAACAGCTGTTCAGACTTGAAATCATCGATCATTTGAGCTTCACTTTACTGTCAGGTGCAGTGTGTGTCTGTTACCTTTATGGTGGGGAGCCTGTCTGTTGGCAGCCTCCCAGGATTGCTGTCATTTCCTCTGTAGCTCTAGTTGGCTGTGATCACTTCTGGCATATTGCCTGTGGTTTCGCTGGTTTACATGTCCATTGGGTCCTTGCTGTGGCTGATGCTGTTAGCCCCGTGAGCGAGGGTTTCTCTGGTCTGCTAGGTGAGCCCAGTCTGTTTTTCACGATCGTGAGTTTCACACCGAGTGGCTTAGCATAACCCTTCTCACCAAGCATCCTTCACAATATAAACTAAAAGAAAATTGTATGAAAGACAGTCAGGGGAACATGAAGATCAGCAAAGAAAGATGAGCTATTTAGCTTAGCTTAGGAAAAAGCAGTATTTATCTCGCTGTTTCATCGTTACGGCTGCCTCATTCTCCCAGCAAGTATGGCAAGCCCTGTGTGCCATAACTGTGTGGGATGTGACATTTCTATGCCTCTGGATGATGGCATAACAGGTGCAATGTGATTGGGTACTAACATGCCTTGCTGGTGAGGGAAAAACCCCTAGTCCTGTATGGACTGACCTGTACTCACTTTTCTGGCACAAAATGTGCAGGCTCACCCCTTCTCGATATGCCTAAAGTTGGAAAAATGGATGCCTCACAGGCCAAAGGGGAGTGCCCAGACCCTTGGCAGGTGTCTTTCCCTTCCCCTGCTGCTAGGCTTGTCGAAGAGCCACCCTTTAGGAGCTCCTCACTGGCCCCAGCGATTGAATGTGATTAGCAGAGCATCCAGAGCTCTGCCCTTCCTGAGGACTCTGTGGCGCCTGCTTCCAGTTTTGAGGACACTGGACATTTGCGGCCTTCCCAGATGCAGGTGCCTGACATTAAGGACCTGATGAGCTAGTAGTTCGGCTCTTGGCTTTTGTAGACGTGGTGCGCACCCACATGGAAAGAAGGAGGATGAACAGCCAAGGCTCTGACATCCTCCAGCGACCCCCCTCTCCCTTGACCTATCCTGGAGCAAGGTCGGCCAGCCCCCTTCCAGCCTGTGCCTGGAGCGGTCTCACTAGGTAAAAGTTGTGGTCTCCACTGAGCTTTCCATTGGTGGAGGGACTCAACCAACTTAGACCAGGGTCACGCAGTAGGTCTGGTGACTCACCGTCAGCTGGTCTTCACGGACACTTTCCAAGTCAATTTGGGTAGGGTCCACTAAGGCTGTGCGGTAAATGGCTATTGAACCAGCCACTAGGCAACTTATCCTCACTGGAGCTGTACCATGTTATCATCAGGACAGACACAATGGTTGCAACAGCCTACATCAACAGGCCTAGGTTCTCCCCTCCTCTTCAGGATGGCTAACAGGTTGTGGCAGTGTGCTCATCCCCTGTTCCATTGAGTTTGCTTGGGTACATGCAGCAGGGCCATTGAACGTGGACATTAAGTTGATGGGGGCCCGAGCCCAGGAGAGTGGAGACTCCATCCACAGATGGTTGACCAGGTCTGGCATCACTTTGGAAGGGCAAACTTCTATCTTTTCGTCCAGGGAGTTGACGCAATGCCATTTTTTCTTCTCTCTCCAGAATGATGACCTGCCTCTGGGGTGGGACACCCGTGCACACCCTTGCCCCCAGACTCTATGCATTCCTTTCCATTCTCCCTCCTCCAGTTGGTCCTCCACTGAGTCCAGACCGAGGAGATGAGGCTGATCCTGGTGGCCCCTCTTGGTCCCACATGCCTTGGTTTTCAGCAATCCCTCTGCTACTGAATGGGACCCATGAGAGCTTCCCTTCCAAAGGGACCTCCTGTCTCAAATAAGCAGTATGCTTTTCCAGCCCTTCCTGGCAGGGCTCAGGGTGAGAACCTGGAAAGGCACCTTTCCTTAGGGTTGCCTGAACCTGTGATATGAAATTTGCAGGAATCTGTGCACCATCCACAAGGTCTGCCTATCCCTACCGCTGGTGACTTTTTGCTTCCTGATGTGCGGTCCAATAGTTGGACCACTACGAGGCTACATTTAAGACCATCCTGTAGTTCCTGCTTTCCCAACTGATCTGCAATTACCCAGCGAGGTATGGTAACAGCAATCAAGGTGGTTCACACTGGTTGCTCAGCACTCAGTGGGACTGACCTCTCCCTAATTTCCTGGTTTCTTAGGAGTGCCCAGCAACTTACATTTCGCAGGACTGGACCTCCAGTTCCTCCATGGGACATGGATGTGATCCTTGGTGCACTTCAGCATTGTCCCTTTGAGCTGCTCAAAGATGCTCATGTGAAATGGCATTTCCTTAAAATGGCCTTTTTGGTGGACATAACATCTGCCAGTCCACAGAGATTGCTACAGGTGGTTGCTTAAGAGGAAAGAGGTAATCCTGCAAGAAAAATGAAGAATTGCCATCCCTCAGCAGATTAGATCAAATTAGGTTTTCCGATTATGATCCAATGTGTTCCAGCATTTGTAATCCTGAGAGGAACATGTTTTTGGTTAACTCAAACTGCAGTAGAAAGTTACAATAGGTAACAGTTTTCCATCTGATCATATATGTTGACTTTGTCATTGGTTGTCTCCAGCTCACTAATGGTTCATCGTTTTTATTCAGGAGGATTTCTGGATGAAGTGACTGGATCGATCTACAAGTGAGTGCTGTTCACACTGACTTTAAGCCTGCTCAAGTTATTCTGAAATTCAGTCATTCACATCTCTATTTCTTTTTCCATAGGACTGTAGCTGACGTCTTTGATGAAGATGATGATGATGTCAACTAAATTTAACCATATGTTGCCACCATGTGGACAAACTAATATACCATACTTTCATTGGTTATGGTTATTTGGGGTTTTTTTCTTCAATAACACATTTGCTCCCCAATAACGTCAGAGAAATTTTTAAAATAATAATTTCACATGTTTATGTATTGTTGCTACCTGACAAGTCTGAATACTGAAATCATTATTTAAATAAAACAGACGGGACATTTTTATTGATTGACTGATTTTTAAATGCAGACTGTTTTGGGAAGCGCATCTGTAACTGGAAGGTTCGATCCCCGGGCTCTCTGTCCTGGTTGTTGTGTCCTTGGGCAAGACACTTCACCTACCGCCTACTGGTGTTGGCCAGAGGGGCCGATGGTGCAATATGGCAGGCTGGCTTCTGTCAGTCTGCCCCAGGGCAGCTGTGGCTACAACTGTAGCCTCCACTAGTGTGTGAATGTGAGAGTGAATGAATAGTGGCATTGTAAAGCGCTTTGAGGGCCTCGAAAAGCACTATATAAATCCAATCCATTATTATTATTATTATAAGTGAGCACTTGGCAACAGTTGGAACTTTTTAACAGGAAGAGACCTCTGGCAGCACCAGGCTTAATTAGAGGCAGACCAGGGGAAGAAGAGAAGAAGATGAGCACAGAGAGACCACAAACAGCAGATTTTTGTCAACTATATTACCTGACAAAACTTTCATTGGCAACAACTTAAGGATTAATTTGATTCTAGCTTTCACAAGCTTTTTTTTAATTCTACAACTATTCTTCAACCTCAAGTGAAAGACCAAAGAAGATATCAGGACAAGATGTTCACTGTGCTGAAATGGGATGAAGGAACATCAGCAAGCATGATGAGAACCTCACAAAACACCAGAGATTGAGAGTAGAGCTAGAGAAGGTGTGGAAATTAAGGGCAACAGTGGTCTCTGTGGGAACACTCAGAAGAGATATAGGTACAAAGTGACTCAAAAAATGCCATTTTATATGGTTAGAAATTTATAGCATTTTAACAGGCAACATGGTATGATTTATTGGTATTAACAATAAAAGTATTGACAATACAAGTAGTCAGTAACTACTGAGGATGATTGTGCTTTTTTTCATCTTTGCCTACGCCAGCTACCATAGGGAAGGACACAGGGTATACTTGGACAGGCCACCAGCACAGAAAGACAAAACAAGGCTGACACAGTGATCCGGACAACGATTCACACTCATATTTGCTCCTCCTTATTGACTAGGACCTTCATGATAATCACCACGCCACCTTACTGCCAACATTAACTTTTATTTCACTTTTTTTCACTTGTACTTTGTTGGAAAAAAGTTTTTTGTAAATTCTGCATTTGGCTGTAGTGAACGTTTAAATCCAGCAGATTTTGCTACTGGGTGACACACCAACAGCTGGTTCGAGCCAGCAGGGTTCACCTCCAAGCACAGTGAGTTACCTGCTGGAGCCTGAAACTGCAGCAAGGTGCAAAGCAGATCTAGTATGCCCAGTGTTGGGTAAGTTACTTTAAATTAGTAACTTAATTACATTACTAGTTACTTCCATCAAAAGTAACTCAGTTACTTCAAGTTACTCGTTACTTTCAAAGTAACTAGTTACTAGGGAAAGTAACTTTGGTTTTACTCAGAATTCTCTTGTTAATGTGTTGCTTCCATAACTTTGCCAGCCTTCTAGCTTGCTTACTTGCCACAGTGCACTGTGCCACCTACCAAAGGAAAAAATAATGTGCATATTTCCACGAGAGAAATCCCACGCCTGGACCGTCATTGACTGCTGCCATGATTCTAGCCTACGTCACAGCGTCATGTGCGCCTTTTACATCCAACACAAAAACTGCAGTCGTGGTGCTTTGATTGCACTCAGAACTCAGAAATTCTGCCTTCTGAATAGGAAGATGTAGGTAACACCAGACTGCAGATGAGCTGCATACAGGGCTGGACTGGGACAAAACCACCACATATCCAGCTTTACAGCTGTGGCTCCAGCAAACATCAGCTGATACTAGAAAGTAATATTAAATAAATTCTAACAACAGCTGATCAAACGTGCTGCTGTTGTTTAACGTGACATCTGCTGGTTTCATCTTTCTGGCGCAAAGCGGACGATAAATAAACAAGAGGGAAAAGCCGATCAGCTGATCATTGATCAGTTTCATGATTAAAGTAGCAACAGGAGAGGGAGGGGGGAGAATGAGAGAAGAAGAGGCAGCTGTGCAGCAAAGACAGAATAACTCCAGCTTTGTGTCTTTTTCATTGTAGCTGAAGTCCGGGACAAACTGTTCCTTTTCACGTCAACACAAAACGCATAATATTTTCTCTGAATACGAGACGATTTTGTTTTTTACAGGACGGTTGGCAACTCTAATAATTAACCGTATGAACAAAATAAAGTTCACTATCAGTAACATAGCACCACCCAGCTGTATAGAAACTCCGTCATGCTAGCTAGCACGCAGTACGAAAAAGTCAGCACAACAAAAATAAACTCCACCTAAACTTGGTTTATATCTGACCCAGAGAGACTGCAGGTCATAACTTCTTACCTGAAGTTCAGTTCACCTGACACTCGGACCAGCGCCCGCTTCGGGTCTCTCCTCCTGCCTCCCTTTTCCTTCATCCACCTGCTGGCCTCCACCACTTGCTAATGTTACTGAATCTGTGGAAGCTCCGCGATAGCCACCACACAAAGTAACGAGTAACGACCCTATCTAAATCCCAGTAACGACTAACGCGTTCCTGGTTTTGGCATAATAACTAGTTACCGTGCTCGTTACCACAATAATAACGTAGTTACTGTAACGCGTTACTTAATAACGCGTTAGTCCCAACACTGAGTATGCCTGATGGCTTCTGTGTGTGCGCATGGCTGTTATGCGTGCGGGTTGTTGAATTTACACGTTAGGAATTTAATTGCACCTGTGAAATGAAAAGATTTGCTCGGGATTATGTTTTTTTCTCGCAGGTCTGGAAGATCACTTCTGTGCCTGAACAGTAGGAGGGTCTGAAGGTTTTTAATACTGGCTAATGTCTTTGTGTTCTCAATGAGCATCAATAATAGACTAGAAAAATTTGCATTTCCTGTAGAAATGCTGTGTGGATGATGTAAAGCTGAAGCTGTCTGCTGAAACTAGCCGAAAAAGCTGAAAAGTTGCAAATATTCTAAAAACTTTGCCGAACTATAAGAACTTTGGAAAAATGTAATTACTTAGCAGAACTGCAATAACTTAGAGGAAACATAATACTTAGCAGAAAAATACAATAACATAGAAGAACTCAGCAGAAACATAACTTCTCAGAAATACAACAATTTAGGAGAGATACTATAAGAAAACAGAAATGCTATATTTAAATGGTAAATGGTAAATGGCCTGTATTTATATAGCGCTTTACTAGTCCCTAAGGACCCCAAAGCGCTTTACATATCCAGTCATCCACCCATTCACACACACATTCACACACTATTTAGCCAAAAACACTTAAACATTACAGAAATACTGTGATTTATGAAAAATACTACAACATAGCAGAGATACTGTGATTTAGCAGAGATACTGTGATGTACCACAAATACTGTGATGTACCACAAATACTGTAATTTAGCAGAAAAACTATGATTTGGCACAAATGCTGTGATTCAGCATATTATATATTAATATTATAACATAGCAGAGATACCATAATTTAGTAGAAATACTATGATATAGCTGAAATAATATGATTCTGTGATTTAGCAGAATAGTAATAACTTAAATAGAAATATTGGAAAAGCAAAATGACCAGCTGAAAAAAGCTGAACATGGTAAGGTTCCCTCAAAACTACTTGTTCACCTGTGAAAAATTGGCAGAAATACAAAAAAAAAAACAGGAAATAACAGCCAGCGGATACACACAATTACAAACATGGACACACATGGAAACACAAAGCCACAGAGAGACACACACAGGATCTATGCCAGTCAACCAGTCTGAACGTATTCAATTTTTATGCTAGAATGAGATGCTGCCAAAAAAGGGTCTCTCCCTCTCTCTCTCTCTCTCTCTCTCTCTCTCTCTCTCTCTCTCTCTCTCTTCTCACACACACACAGACACAACAATGATGGTGACATTTTCTGAAAGCCAGCAAAAATACCTGTGTTTTGATGTGGGGCTTGAGTGAAAATTGAGCGAGTAGCGAGAAGTTGTTTGGACATGAAGAGAAGATTCAGAAAGGGCCAGTATCCACTCTAAGCCAAGAGCATAGCAACCATAACAACATATGTATTTTCTGAAAAATCATAAAGATGAAACTGAAAACTTAAAGAGGGATAGGATTAAAATGGTAAACGATATGAAAAAGCTGAATCATACATGAATAGCCCAATAATTTGAGAACATTTTAAAGTTTGAATTGTTGCTCTACGTGGCAGTATGAGGAAGTAGTTAAGTTTCAAAAACAAGCAAGTTTTTGTAGAACTTTGGAAGTTTCCCATTCATTTCAATGGGACAAAAAATGCATAAAAAGCTTAATATGTTAAAAAGTATAATAGTACAAAATACCAAAAGTCATAGCCGGCATTAGCAGAAATAGCAGAATAGTTTAAAATTTGAACGGTAAAAATCAGACAAAAATTGTGGAAGTAGTTAAAGGCCAAAGAACATACGGAAGCGACAAGAATAAAGAAAGTAAGGATAAAGAATAAAGAGAAACAGGAACTCAACAGTGTAGATGCCTACAGCATCCACACAATAATGTTGTTTTTTTAGCTGCAACTTTAGTCCTTAATTTTTTTCTGTTGGCATCAAACACTTTTAAAACATTTTTTTTTATCTTGTAAGCATTAATATTCTAAGAAATCTCCTAAAACAGGACACGTAGACTTTACTTACTGACCAATAAAGTACGGTGTCCACAATAATAATACAACCCGCTTCGAGCCCATGTGCCAATGATAGTATTTGGGTCACTTACATTGTTTGTGGTCCTTCCTTTGAGTGTGATATTACACCAACTTGAATCTATCTCTCCCAGAGTAAACTTAACTGTGTTTTTTGAAAACTTAAAGCACGTGTAATTATTTGGTTTGGATATAAATGGTCCTACTTGTGTACGCTTATCTATTGGTGGAAATAAGCTCGAAAGTATGGTGCAATTGCCGGTGCTCACTGCTTCTCTAGTTAGCCTCATCATGCAGTTGAAACCCCACTCGTCCTCTGGATACAGTGGCGCGGGTTCGGTGAACAGACAAGGTCTAGCCGTGGCACAGGCGACACAATCAGACACGTGCTGTTCCCTAGCATTTTGGGCCACCCAATCCAGCCAGAGGTTACTGTCACTGAATCCGGTGGCGCGTTCAATTAAATCTTGCGGTTTCATTTGCGTGTAGTCAACCACCACTACTTTCCCTTTTATCAGAGATGTACTGACATTGTTTGGTGGCTGTGGTGTTGGTTTAGTTTTATTAATGAAATTGACCTTTATTAACCCCTTTGGATCTGTCCCTGAAACTTCGACACCTAGGACCAGATATAGAGGTGTCTCACGTTACCAACCCCCAATGGACAGGGTCAGCGGGTTCTGTGTTGGGCTAAAATCCCTCTGAAGTGCTAGATCTCCCCACCCTTGTTTAGACGGCTTCCAGCTTGCTCCTGTATACCCCCTTACCTGATTCCAATTCCGACACCAGCTGTCAAAAGGTCGATTTCCCCTTTGCCGCGAACATAAGAGACATTGACAAGCCTAACCCGAGCCCTGTGGTTTTCCACTCTTGACCTAGCCAGTGGCTACTGACAGGTCCAGATGGACCCGAGAGACAGGGAGAAGACTGCTTTTACTACCCCGATGGGGTTATTTGAGTTCCAGAGGATGCTGTTTGGTTTTTGCAACACACCCGCTACATTTCAACAACTGATGCAGCATTGTCTGAGAGGACAGATTGCTGAGTCATTATTGGTGTATTTGGATAAGATATGTCTGTGAAGGTTCTCAGTCATCCAGGTCATCGTAGTCAAAGGAGCTTGCAAAGAAAAGCGTCTGGACTTCTTTAAGTTGCTTGAAGACGTTTCACCTCTCATCCGAGAAGCTTCTTCAGTTCTAAGGTCAAATGGTGGAGAGTCCCAGATATAAACCTAGTGGGAGTTTCCCCCCACAGAGGGATAAAAGGACCCCCTGATGATCCTCTAATCGCCTGAGCCAAGGTGTGAAACTGGGTGTGGGTCCCAATCAGCCAGAGTTTCGGGTGTGTTCATTGTGAAACCTGGCCCCACCTTATCATGTGAATTCCTGAGGTCAGATGGCCCAGGATGTGAGTGGGCGTTAAGGCGTCTGGGAAGGGATCTCAAAACTGGATTATAGATGGCAGAGAGTTGGTGTCGTAAGCCCCGCCTCTGTTCAAAGATGGTCGCTCACAGTGGACATAGATGGCTTCTTTCACTCCTCTTTCAAACCATCTGTCCTCTCTGTCCAAAATGTGAACATTGGCATCCTCGAAAGAGTGACCTTTGACCTTTAGATGCAGATGTTGTTCCTAGAGTATTTAAAAGTAGAATGGGAGGGAGAGCCTTCAGTTTTCAGGCCCCTCTTCTGTGGAACCAGCTTCCAGTTTGGATTCGGGAGACAGACACTATCTCTACTTTTAAGATTAGGCTTAAAACTTTCCTTTTTTCTAAAGCATATAGTTAGGGCTGGACCAGGTGACCCTGAATCCTCCCTTTGTTATGCTGCAATAGATGTAGGCTGCCGGGGGATTCCCATGATGCATTGAGTTTTTCCTTTCCAGTCACCTTTCTCACTCACTATGTATTAATAGACCTCTCTGCATTGAATCATATCTGTTATTAACCTCTGTCTCTCTTCCACAGCATGTCTTTATCCTGTCTTCCTTCTCTCACCCCAACCGGTCGCAGCAGATGGCCCCGCCCCTCCCTGAGCCTGGTTCTGCCGGAGGTTTCTTCCTGTTAAAAGGGAGTTTTTCCTTCCCACTGTCGCCAAAGTGCTTGCTCATAGGGGGTCATATGATTGTTGGGTTTTTCTCTGTATCTATGAAGCGCCTTGAGGCGACTTTTGTTGTGATTTGGCGCTATATAAATAAAATTGAATTGAATTGAATTGAATTGAATAGATGGACTGCTGAGTCTTGTCCTGTGGAGGTGGCTCTTCTGTGTTGTGCCATACGCTTGTGAAGTGGTTGTTTGGTCTCTCCAATGTAGAGGTCTGAGCATTCCTTGCTGCACTGTACAGCATACACCACATTGTTAAGTCTGTGTTTTGGCGTTTTGTCTTTCGGGTGAACCAGTTTTTGTCTGAGCGTGTTGCTGGGTCTGAAATACACTGGGATGTCATGCTTGGAGAAAACTCTCCTGAGTTTCTCTGATACACCAGCTACATAGGGGATGACAATGTTGTTGCGTCTGTCCTTCTTATCCTCCCTCGCTGGTGTCTGGTCTTCTTTTCTGTGCCTCTTTGCTGACTTTAAGAACGCCCATTTAGGATAGCCGCACGTTTTGAGTGCTTCCTTTACATGTGTGTGTTCCTTCTTTTTCCTTCAGGCTTAGAGGGAACATGTTCTGCCCGGTGGTGTAGGGTCCTAATTACTCCAAGTTTGTGTTCCAGAGGGTGATGGGAGTCAAAGAGGAGGTACTGGTCCGTGTGTGTGGGCTTCCGGTAAACTTCGATGTTGAGGTTGCCGTTCTCTTCAATGTGCACAGCGCAGTCCAGGAAAGGCAAACAGTCGTCCTTTGTGTCTTCCCTGGTGAACTTGATGTTTTTATCCACATCGTTAATGTGCGCAGTGAAGGATTCCACTTCTTGTGTCTTGATTTTGACCCAGGTGTCGTCCACATATCTGTACCAGTGGCTGGGTACTCTTCCTTTGAAAGAGCCAAGAGCCTTCCTTTCCACTTCCTCCATGTAAAGGTTGGCTGCAATAGGTGACACGGGGGAGCCCATGGCACAGCCATGTTTTTGTCTGTAGAAGCCCTCGTTGTACTTGAAATATGTAGTGGTGAGGCAGAGGTCTAACAGTGTGCAGATCTGATCGGGTGTGAAGTTGGTCCTGTCCTCCAAGGAGCTGTCTTCTTGTAGTCGTTTTCTGACAGTCTCCACGGCCTCCGTGGTGGGTATGCAAGTGAAGAGAGAGACTACATCAAAGGACACCATGGTTTCATCTGGATCCAGGGGAAGTTTCTGGACCTTGACAGTGAAGTCGGTGGACCTTGGCTCACACCTTGGCTCAGGCGATTAGAGGATCATCAGGGGGTCCTTTTGTCCCTCTGTGGGGGGAAACTCCCACTAGGTTTATATCTGGGACTCTCCACCATTTGACCTTAGAACTGAAGAAGCTTCTCGGATGAGAGGTGAAACGTCTTCAAGCAACTTACAGAAGTCCAGACGCTTTTCTTTGCAAGCTCCTTTGACTTTGGATAAGATATTATTTACATACCTGACTTCTCACTTACAGAACCTAGATAAAGTGTTTCAGAGGCTATGCCATTATGGGTTGAAGTTGCAGCTGAACAAGTGCAAGCTTCTGCAACTGGAGGTGAATTTTTGGGCGCTGCCGACTTGGGATTTTTTTTATTGGACTTTTAGTGATTTTAATTGTTCGGCTGAGCTCACTAGAACTTTTAGTTATCTTGTTTTTATATATTTAACTAATTATTGTCCCTGGCCATGGTATTTTCTTGTTGTTTTTTATGTTCAATAAACTATATTTTAGAAATGTAGTTTTTATATTCTCTACTCCCTGTGATCATTCACTGCTCTTCCCATTATAGAGGGGTTCACCTTCTCATAGACCCTCGTGACATACACATCAGCCGGAAGCTGACAAAGCATGAGCACAGGTACAGCACAGTGGAGAAGGACTGTCTGGCTATCAGGTGGGCTGTCGACTCCCTTCGTATTACCTCCTGGCACGCTTGTTCACCCTCTGTTCAGACCAAGCCCTGCTGCAGTGGCTCCACTGCATGAAGTATGCCAACACCTGGATCACCCAGTGGTATCTGGCTTTGTAGCCCTTCAAATTCAAGGTGGTCCATAGGCCAGGGGCAGTGGCCCATTTCTTCTCCCGCTCATCGGGAGGGGGTAGATTCACCTGGACGGGGAGGATAGTTTTCACTAGAGGTGTCCAAATGTATAGGCTGTGTCCTCCTGAGGATCTGGCCTTCGAGGTCTACGTGGGTCAGGTCCTCCAAAGGTCGGGAAGGTCGGAAATGAGGTGCTGTGAAATTGGACATCCTGATAATAATGAATTACAGTCGTCCAGCCTGGAAGTAATAAATGCATGAACTAGTTTTTCAGCGTCACTCTGAGACAGGATATTTCTAACTTTAGAGATGTTGCACAAATGGAAGAACGCAGTCTTACATACAGTGGGATGCAAAAGTTTGGGCAGCCTTGTGAAAAGTCATTATTTTCTTGTATAAATCGTTGGTTGTTACAATAAAAAATGTCAGTTAAATATATCATATAGGAGACACACACAGTGATATTTGAGAAGTGAAATGAAGTTGAGACCTGCCTGATTTTGTTTAAACAATTGTTGCACACTTTCTGTAAATCCAACAAACTTCATTTCACTTCTCAAATATCACTGTGTGTGTCTCCTATATGATATATTTAACTGACATTTTTTATTGTAACAACCAACGATTTATACAAGAAAATAATGACTTTTCACAAGGCTGCCCAAACTTTTGCATCCCACTGTATTTGTTTAATATGTGCGTTGAAGGACATGTCCTGGTCAAAAATGACTCCAAAGTTCCTCACAGTGTTACTGGAGGCCAAGGTAATGCCATCCAGAGTAAGAATCTGCTTAGATACCATATTTCTAAGCTTTTCAGGGCCGAGTACAATAACCTCAGTTTGATCTGAATTAAGAAGCAGAAAGTTAGCAGCCATCCAGGTCTTTATGTCTTTAGGACATTCCTGCAGTTTAACTCATTGGTGTGTGTTATCTGGCTTCATGGACAGATAGAGCTGGGTGTCATCTGCATAGCAGTGTAAATGTATGCTATGTCTTCTAATGATGCTGCCTAAGGGAAGCATGTATAATGTAAACAGAATTGGTCCTAGCACTGAACCCTGTGGAACTCCATAATTAACCTCAGTGTGTGAAGAGGACTCTCCATTTACATGCACAAACTGGAGTCTATTAGATAGATATGATACAAACCACTGCAGTGCAGTACCTGTAATACCTACAGCATGTTCTAATCGCTCTAATAGGATATTATGGTCGACAGTATCGAACGCTGCACTAAAGTCTAGCAGGACAAGCACAGAGATGAGTCCACTATCAGAGGCCATAAGAAGATCATTTGTAACCTTCACTAAAGCTGTTTTGTAGGAATGGGGTCTAAAAGACCCGTTGATGTCAACGTGTCACATATCCTGACCTGTAACACAGAAACAGGAGTTTTGTTACTTTTTACTTTAAAAACATTTTCAATGTCAGTTTTTTAACAAACTATATTCCTAGATATTTAAAATAATCTATTCTTTCTATAGCATCCTCATATATCCTGGTGCAGCCACAACAACCTGGTGCTGAATGCCCAGAAGACAGTAGAGATTATTGTGGACTTCAGGAAGCACACAGCTCCACTCCCCCCCATCATCCTGACTGACACCCCCATCACCTCTGTGGACTCATTCCGCTTCCTGGGTACCACCATCACCCAGGACCTGAAGTGGGAGCCCACCATCACCTCCGTCATCAAGAAAGCCCAGCAGAGGATGTACTTCCTGAGGCAGCTGAAGAAATTCAACCTGCCAACACGGACGATGATGCAGTTCTACACCGCAATCATCGAGTCCATCCTCACCTCCTCCATCACCGTGTGGTACGCTGGAGCCACTATCAGGGACAAACAGAGACTGCAGCGTGTTGTGCGCTCTGCTGAGAAGGTGATTGGCTGCAGACTCCCATCTCTGCAGGACCTGTACACCTCCAGGACACTGGGGCGTGCAGCCCGGATCACAGCTGACCCTTCTCACCCTGGACACAGTCTGTTTGACCTGCTCCCCTCAGGCAGGAGGCTCCGGTCCATTCGCACCAGAACCTCTCGCCATAAGAACAGTTTCTTCCCCTCTGCTGTTGGACACATGAACAATAACCGTATGACTGTTCCCACCACTAACACATGACCCTACGCTGTGTTCACTGCATCATTCCATGTTTAGCACTGATCACCACCTGCACTCATGTATATATCTTGTATATATCATGTATATATCTATCTACTTAGCACTTTTAATTCTTATTCTCATTTTTATTTTCATGTCTATTTAAGCTTAATTTATAACAGTATTTATAACAGTATGTTTGCACTGAAGCACCGCAGCAATTTCCTAATGTTGTAAACCTGCTCAACATTTGGCAATAAAACCCTTTCTGATTCTGATTCTGATATAATTTCAGATTATTATGAGGATTTGAAGTATGATGATAATCTAATGCCTCCTCTAATCTTGCTTCTTCCCCTCCTCCAAATAAACCCATCATGTGCAAATACTGTGATACCCACAGACTCACCTGTACTGCTAAAAATATAATTGAGCATAATAGTAAATATCTATACTGCCTTGAAGAGTACTGTTTTCTACTTGATAATTTGAACTTAATTCTAACACTAAGAAATTTCTTATCCACCTATACATTTATACATTTTACTGTTGACACTCATCTGTTATTTTAATCAAAAATCCTTCTCTCCATAACATATCACATGCCTCCTCTGCATCTACACACAAAAGAACTTCCTGTTTCCTGTCCAGGTATTTGTAGTTTTTTGGGCAGTTGGTTAGGTTAGAATGAACCCTTGCATTTAGATATGGTGCTGGAGCAGGTACTGTCTTAACATTAGAAAACCAGCCACTCTCTACTACAACCAGAGAAAATGCTTAAAACATCACCCACTAGTGGAAAGGAAAAGATAAACATTTCTCTCCCATTTTCCACCCGGCTACATTAGAAATGTGAATGAAGTGATATTCGTCAGATGAGTACTCAAAGTGATTTCTAAGACACATTCACAGACACAGCTGGTGTAACATGGGATCGTTTTAATGATGACCTTTTCTGTCTTTCTTGCTGTGAATATACAGTTTTGGGAGCACAAACACACATCTGGGTCGTAAAGTCTTTATTAGGCACACCTGCTTGCACTCCACAGTACCAAACTGTCTGCTCTATGTAATGACACGAGTCACACGGCCTGTTCTTTTCCTGTAACTATCGCAGCAGCAATCCCACCGCACAAATGGCGTAGTGTAGTTAGCCATAACGTTACAGAAGCTGTAGGTGGCAGTGTAGACGTTTGGGCCGAGTGTCTGAATTACCGAAGAAGAAGAAGAACAACCTTCCGCTTCGTCTTAACAGGCGTTACAAAACAAGCTGAGCTCGCAGCCCCGGCTTTTCTAATGCTTCGCAGCGAATGGGGTTTGATCAGTTCTGTAGCGTGGACAGGTCCGATCCCCTGTGGGTGAGTTACCTGTCACAGACTCCGTGTCTTTTCCTCTAGCTTTAAACTCTCGTAGCTGGCGTTGGCTGCCGGTGCCCGGTACGTGCTAATAGTAAGCCACGGCAGGTTGCGTGTTATTTAGTCACGTCGGACGCGCTTCTCTTATTAGAAGTCATCGTTACAGCTGATCGTTGAGCCTCCGTTGGCCGTTTCACATGTTCTCTGATCTGAACATGGAAGGTTCGCAGTGGAACAAGTGTTCACCGAGCTCGTGTTTGTGTTGTTCCCTCTCGTTTCCTGGTCTGTAGGAACTCGTTGTCATCAGTCACAGTGCGAATGTTATGAAGTGTCCTGTGGTCTCTCTCCCACGCGTGGCACTGTGGTAGTGTGCTTAAAACCATTATTGAGGACATGTCAGAGCCTGCCGGTAATGAAGGACCTAAGGGTCTGACCTGAAGCTGGTTCTGGAACCAGGACTGCAGTGAAAAAGCAGCCAGTGCCCAAAGAGTGTGCAAGGCAATATAAGAGGTGGCCCAGGATCGATGTAGCAAAGCAGTCAGCACAGGTCCAGGGATGAGCCCCAGGCACATGGAGCTGGGTAGGACCTCACACACCAGCAGGCATGTAGTAGGTGCTAACAGCACACACTCACCTGAACTAGCTAACAGGGCGAGCAACTCGGATCATGAAGAATTCAAGTACAAGTGTGACATCATCAAACTGATTCCCTCCACAACATGGAAGCTCGTCCTGAGCGCTGCTCACAGTAACACCACAGGATGGAGTGTACCCCGGGGGTGGGGGCTGATACAGCAGATACAGAAACACCAAGTATCAGTATTTTGTTCAATAAAATAAAATGCTGTGGGAATACTACGGCCAGGAGGGCTCATCTCATGCACCGCTACTCTGAGATGACATTAACTGAGAAACTTAAACTCAACCAAAACAAGCATCCATCACGTAGCTTGACTGGTAGCTCAGGCACCGACAACAGCAACCATGGTGCGTCTACCAAACATCCCACAGAACAGGAAGGTTTCTGAGGGGGAATAGCTGTGCATATAACAACCGTTATGATTTTACAGTGAATTGGTGTATTATCAGATAATGATTGGCTGTAATTAGTAACTTGAGCACATTCGATCTGTCTCCATCCTTTATTAGTTTCAGGTATGTGTTTGTGACTGGTGTGATCAAACTGAGGATTATGTTTAGTTGAAATAACAAAAATAAAAAGTTGCTGTTTATTAATATTTCACAGCTGATGACTTTGGTAGGCTATATTTTTGCCATGGGACTTGGCAGCAGCTGGTACGTAGGTCATGGTTTCTTTTGTTTGCTCGGGACATGAAGTCACCATACTTTGAAACTGCAGTCAGGTAATGGGTATCACAACACTGGTTGCCATCTCTCACTGTTTGCCGAACCTTTTACGTCAGGCTCCTGTCACATAACAGGGAGGGATTGATATCGGCTGTAGCAGGTAGTAGAGCAGGTCATCTACCAACTGGAAGGTTAGTGGTTTGATCCCAGTCTGCTTCATTCTGCATGTTGCAGGTTGCTCTCCGATGCATCCGTCGGAGTGTGAGTGTGTATGAATGTTAGTTAGATAGCACTAAAAACTAGTGCTGGTGTGATTGGGTGAAAGTGTAAAGCTTTGAGTGCTCAGAGTGGAAAAGCTCTGGGTCGATATCAGAAGCAGTCCATTTAGCATTACTGCCTCCAGGTAGGGACACTGAAAATAGCACTCCATCATTAAAGTATAATATAAACTCTATTATCTACTGTTGTGAATCCATTTCACAACATATTCTCACTTTGATTTGCTTTGGTCCAAACCAGAGTCATAAGTCCACTAGAGAGTAATGACAAGTTAGCCTCAAAAGGGAAGGGTCACTGGTGGTGGCCACAGACGTGCTTTTTATACTTCCTGCTCCTCTGCATCTCTCTCCAGCTCTTCGAGTTCATTAGACCTTATCCTAGCATCTCTACAGTTTTGAGATGCAGCAAACGTTCTTGCAGTGGCGCATACAGATGCCATCCTGGATGAGCTGGAATACATGTCATTGGGCTGTAGGTGTCATCTGGTAATAAAAATGGAGGAAAATCAGTCCCGTCTGCTGAGAAGAGGGCCGTGGTCTGTGTCCACCACCTACAAAACCTTTTTGGGAGTTGCCTTGTTATTGTCTGTTTAACTGAGTTTGTCTTATAGCAGGGGTGGGCAACTCCAGGCCTCGAGGGCTGCTGTCCTGCAGGTTTTAGATCAGATTTTAGGTCAACACACCTGAATCACATGATGAGTTCATTAGCAGGCCTCTGGAGAACTTCAGGACATGTTGAGGAGGTCATTTAGCCATTTAAATCAGCTGTGTTGGATCAAGGACACATCTAAAACCTGCAGGACACCGGCCCTCGAGGCCTGGAGTTGGACACCTGTCCTATACTGTGATGAGGTCTTCTTTTCATTTTCATTTTTGCAGCTGCATGTAGCAGTAAAATGCAACATTGTTGATCTAAATAAGACAAGAAAGCTATATGAATAACTCCAGGCCACACATGAGTAATGTGTGTCAGGAGTGTCTTTTCCTGCTGTTGTTAGATGTCTTCAGCCTTACTGTTCCTTTTCCAGGATTGGAACCGTACATGGTACACCGATAATCCCGACTTCACCCAGTGTTTCCAGAACACTGTCTTGGTGTGGCTGCCATGCTTCTACCTTTGGATATGTGCACCCTTTTACCTCGTCTACCTCCATACCCATGACCATGGATATATATGTATGACTCACCTCAACAAAGCCAAAACTGTGAGTTATGGGAGCCCGCTGTAGTAGTTTTCATCACTGCACTCATCTGTTCTGTCAGTGGAGCAAAGCAGAAACTCGTTCAAACACAAATGTTTGAAGATTCGAGTCATGATGCAATTCCAACTTCAAGAAAATGGGATGTTGTGGAAAACTGAATGAAATCATTTTATTCATTTATTCAGAAAAACAAATGTTTAAACTGAGGAAAAGGTCCAATTAAAAAACAACAAGGTCATTTTGAATTTTTTTGGAAGTAACGCATCTCTTAAAAACGTCCATGTTTCCCGCTGTGTGGGATTCCCTCTTTTAAAAATAGTCCGCAGTCGTCTGGGAGCTGAGGCCTGTTGCTGGACTTTTGAATTCAGTCATTCAGGAGGGACTCAGAGCAGATGCAGGTGAGGGGGTCCTGGTATCTGAATGCCTCGTGGGCCGCTCATAGTCCAGGGTTCTGGGCCTGTCCTAACCAGGAGGAAGGCTGGGGACAGTCGTGTTACTGGCCTGTTACCAGTTAACCTGACTGGTACCAAATGTTCCTACAGCTCTATGATATTAGTACCACGTTATATTGCTGCTATCACAGTCATAATGACATTATCTATTTTTTAATTGCGTGTTTTCACAGTTTAAACATTTGATGTTCTGCTACCCAAAGATGACATTATCAAGGATCACAGTTTAATCTAATCTAGCTGTTTTAATTACAGTGACTGAACAGTGTGTTTGTAGTTTCATTGGTTGGTTCCACTTGTCACTACAGTAACTGTGGGAGATGTCAGTCATATGTCTATAAACTAAATACCAAATGTATTTACCAACGAATCCAGGAGCGATTTCATCTGTTTCCACAGGCTGTTGGCTTTTTACTTTGGATTATCTGCTGGTCAGATGTCTTTTATTCTTTCTGGGAAAGGAGTCATGTGAGCAGCCCAGCACCTGTCCGCCTCGTCAGTCCGACCTTACTGGGCCTCACCATGGTGAGCGTCCAGCTGTCTCTACCGTCTCTTTACGGAGCTGAGAAAAGCTTACATGTATTTTGTTATTTAGGGTAGTCTTTCTTTTGTCACTTGACTCTTTAATATATGCTGTAAAAACTAAATGGACCATTTCTTTTAGTATATAAAATATGTGCTTGTGCCGCAGCTGTTGGCTGTCATGTTAATCCACTATGAGCGGATGAAGGGGGCTCAGTCATCGGGGGTGATGCTGATCTACTGGCTGCTGGCACTGCTGTGTGCCACTGTCACCTTCAGGTCAAAGGTCTTCCAGGCCTTGGAGCAGGTTAGTGCTCACTGAGCAGGACTCACTTTACTTACATGATGAGAAATAACTGGTTACTAATCGAACTGATGTTGCAGTAAATAAACAAAATAAGGTTGTTTGATTAAAAACATGCTCTTGTTGTGCAGCCTCAGACAGTGTGTGTGTGGAGGTACACCACCTTCTACATCTACTATGCTCTGCTGCTGATTGCTCTGTTCCTGTCCAGCCTGACCGACCAGCCACCCCTCTTTTCCCGGGAAGTTAAAGACTCTGTGAGGCTGCCTGACGAATCTCTCTTTCTTCCCTTGTCACTCATTTATACTCAGATTACTGTATTGCCATAAGTATTCGCTTACCCCTCCAAATCAGCTCGGCCTTTGTTCCTGGAACTCTTAATGCTTCAGGAAGCCACGACAGTTTGCACATTTTGATGCTCCCAACTTTGTGGGAACAGTTCGGGGATGGCCCCTTCCTGTTCCAGCGTGACTGTGCACCGGTCCATAAAGACCAGTGTGCAGGCCTGTCAGGTTCTTCCACACCAAACTCAGAGTCCCACCTCAACCCAGCAGAAGCCCTCTGGGATGAGTTAGCAGAGACTGTGAGCCGGACCTTCTCATCCATCGTCAGTGTCTGACCTTCAGGAACGACGGTCAAAGATTCCCATAAACACTCCTAACACTTGAGTCTGCCCAGAAGGGTTGAAGCTGTTAGAGCTGCTAACGGTGGGCCGACATCACATTAAACCTACGGATCGGGAATGTGATGTGTGGAGGGAGAAAGACGAATACTTTTGGTAGTACAGTGAAAGCATTGCTGCGTCTTCTGAGCCGTGGAAATCATTGTGTCTAACTGCTCGATGTTTGTCTGCAGAATCCGTGCCCTGAGCCTGGAGCATCTTTCCTCTCCAGAATAACCTTCTGGTGGATCACCAGGTAGGAACACGCCGTTCCACTCCGGTGAACGTGCTCTTATTTCTGTGTAATAAAGCTGATGAACAAAATCTCACATTGGTCGGTATCCTCTCTAAAGAAGGAGCTTGTTATTGATATTTAAGACAAGGCTGACGTCTTCTGTGTTGAAACTTCTGGTTTCTACATGGTCCTTTGGGGCTTTCTGGAAACGTTACTGCGCATTGAGCTTCTACATGTTTTGTTTTATCCTCCTACCTGTCCTAACCTCTCCACCAGAATGATGATGACAGGCTACAGGCGCCCACTGGAGGAGAAGGACCTGTGGTCTTTGAACGCTGAGGACTGCTCCCACAGAGTCGTCCCACAGTTGGTCAAACGCTGGAACACACAGTGCCAAAAATTTAAAAGGTCAGGAAAGGGATCAAACTTCTTTATACAAATGCAGATTGTTCAGGAAACATCCAGCCAGGTTAACTCTGCTTTCTCTTCACAGGTCAGAGGAGAAAATGCTGTACTCGTCCAAGCGAGTTCCCCACAGTGAAAACCCTCAGCGCCAAGCTGTGGAAGAGTCTGAGATCTTGATTCTGAGACCTCGAAAGAAAAATAAAGAGCCCTCACTGCTGTGGGCCTTGTGCCTCACGTTTGGGCCCTACTTCTTCATCTCCTGCATCTATAAATTAATCCAGGACATCCTAATGTTTGTTGGCCCTGAGATCCTGCGGTGAGGAAACTGTAGACCCTTTGATAAGATGACATTGAGTCGTTGATCTGTCTGAAGTTGCATCGTGCATTTATCATGCTCTAGAACTTTAATTGTTCAAACACATCAGAGCCCATCTGTTGCACTAAATATATCTCTGCCAGGACTGCTGTGCCTCAACAAACTCCTCCCACACAAGTTTTTGCTCAGCGCCAAGTCGAGCTCCGCTTGGCGCTCCGTACCCATCAATGGGCTACCCAAAGCTGATAGGACTCCACCTCCAGGTCTCACCATCAGGTCCCCCTGTGGAGCACCCACTCAGTTACCCTAAGAAGGCTGGGTGCTCTGAACTGAACACAAAATCTAAGAGCTGCAAATGTGAACCAGCTGGTGAAAGACCAACATTTCATTAAATTATTGCCCCCGACAACCAGATATCTCTAATCAAACAGCATCTTGGTTCTCTCGGCTCATCTGTTCAGCTGAGCCTCAGGTACCTCGGTGTGATCTTTGGTTCTGCCATGTCCCTACAACAACACGCTCACAGTTAATTAGGAGCTGCCTTTTTCAGCTAAGAAACATCTCCAAACTGCAAACTTTGCTGTCTGAGTTAGAAAAGGTTATTCATGCTTTAATTTCTTCTCGCTTAGATTATTGTAACAGCCTTTTTCTGTGTTTGAGCAAAAGGAATCTTGAGCGTCTCCAGTTAGTCCAGAATGCTGCTGCAAGGCTTTTAACTAAGACACCAAAAAGAGAGCACGTTACACCAGTGTTACGCTCATTACACTGGCTTCCAGTACACTTCAGAATTCATTTTAAAATCTTGGTACTGACTTTTAAAGCTTTGACTTGTGATGCCCCTGCTTACATTTCTGATCTTTTAGAGCCCCACGCTCCCTCTCGCAGCCTGAGATCTTCTCATCAAAGGCTGTTGGTAGTCCCACGAACTCGTTTTAAGACCAGAGGAGACAGATGTTTAGAGCGGTGGCCCCCAGGCTGTGGAGTGCTCTCCCTCCATCTTTACTTTGACTTGACTGTATTTATTCTTTTAAAAAGCAGCTTAAGACTCATTTATTTAGATTAGCTTTTAATTAGATTTGTGCTGTGTGTTTGATTATTTTATGTATTTCTGTTTTATATTACTGTGAAGCACTTTGTGGTTTTATCCTGTGAAAAGTGCTGTATAAATAAATGGATTTGATTACATGATGACTCTAAGTGTGAAGGTTGTGGTGACAGTGCGACGTGTTGCTTTGGGCTGCTCCGTGTTTTTCTGCTACACGAGTACACGATGCAGTTTCAATAAGGACCGAGGGGCAGGGTGCTTAATGTTCCTTTGTTTCCTGTTTCTCTGTAGACTGCTTATCCAGTTTGTCAATGACTCCAGCGCCCCCTCCTGGCAGGGCTACTTCTACGCTGCTCTGCTCTTCGTCTGCACCTCCGTGCAGTCACTCATCCTGCAGAAGTACTTTCATGTATGCTTTGTGTCAGGCATGCGCTTACGCACTGCAGTCATTGGAGCCGTCTATAGGAAGGTAACGGACAAACACAAGTGCTTCTTCAGAGCGATTTAGATTCTTCGTGATGAAGGTTGATAAATGTAACCATCTGACTGTTATTCTGTCCATCACTGGTTGCTGAAAAGCCTGTATCTCATCGCTTCATCTGCTCCTCAGGCCTTGGTCATCAGCAGCGCGGCACGGCGAACCTCTACAGTGGGAGAAATCGTCAACCTGATGTCAGTGGACGCGCAGCGCTTCATGGATCTCATCACATACATCAACATGATATGGTCTGCTCCTCTGCAGGTGGTCCTGGCCCTCTACTTTCTTTGGCAGGTCAGGTTAAGTAAACTAAACGTTAAATATATTTTTAAAATCAAATGTTTAATGCTGCTTACATACTTTCAATATAAAGAAAATAAACGTACTATTGTGTGTTGGCTCAGCTCATGAGGCTTGGGCAGCTGCGGAAGCCTGATTGTTCCAGATGATGTTTAATGTAATGCTTGTCAGTTACAGCTGGTTTCTCCTTTTCTAAAGTGCAACAAATCTGTTTTTAAAGTGGGGCTCTGCTTGTGGAAGGATGGTTCCACTAGTGTGAATAATGCCCCACAGGCTTGCACTGAAGCAGTTTGTTGTCGTGTGTGCAGAACCTGGGTCCGTCTGTGCTGGCTGGAGTGGCTGTGATGGTCCTCATGGTTCCTGTTAATGCTGTAATTGCAATGAAAACCAAAGCTTACCAGGTGGGTATTAGTATTATTATCCCCACATCCTACACCCGTATACACCTTCCTTACATTTTCGTGTTCTACTGTTATTATAACTATGGCTGGCTTTCAATCCTTCAGCCATGTGGTGGCCTTTCTGTGTGCAGCTTACATGTTCCCCATGCACGGTGCTCCTGCTTCATGCATCATTGGACGTATGTGTGAAAGTCTTTGTGTTAGCCCCATGACAGACTGGGAGCGGCTCCAGGGGGCATCTCGCCTGGGAACGCTAGGATAGGCTCTAGGCGCCACATGTACCCATGTACACATCCATGTCAGGCTTTACTGGAATTACCACATTTTCCAGTAAATAAGTTCCCAATACATACATTTGATAGAATTATACATTTCAGTGTTTCCCAGGCTTTAGAGGCACAGTTCATATTTCACATTAGAAAAATCCCGCAGCACACCACCAAACAAAAATGTCAAAAACCATACGGATCATTCTTCCACCAGGTATAGCAGAACTGGCTCTATTTGTCCCAGTATACCTTTGTTGCTTCCTTCTGACCACTACTCATGCTAGGGCCTTCATCTGGGTCGAGTTTTCTCCAGGACCAGGTCAGACTGAACACTTTCTTTTTAAACATCGTCTCACAGCATGACTGTTATTTAAGTTCTTCTTCGTCTTCTTCTGTTTTTACTGCCGGTTGGCAACACATTTATTAGAGCAGGTGGTTGTACTGCCCTCTAGTGGAAGAGAACGTCATTGTTCTGCCCGTTACTCACGCCGTCGCTTAGAGCACCAATCAGGTGGAACCAGATAACCTCCACGGCACACCTACATGCCACGGCCCAGTGGTTGGGAAACACTGCAGTAGATGACGGGCCTCAAATCTGTGAAGCACTGTGTCGATGCACAGTTTGCTCTGGGTGGTCACCATGTCAATGCCAGTTCATTTCTGTTAAAGAGTGTGTGATAACGTGTCGAGTGACAGCAAGTACAGTGATTATTTTCATTTATACACACACACACGTTGTTAGCTGGTAGCTGTTTGTAGCACAGTGTTGTGTGTTTGTTGCAGGTGGCTCAGATGAAGAGTAAAGACAATCGCATTAAGCTGATGAATGAGATGCTGAATGGCATCAAAGTGCTGAAGCTGTATGCCTGGGAGCTGGCCTTCAAAGGAAAGGTGTCAGACATTCGTGAAAGTGAGCTGCGTGTCCTGAAAAAGGCTGCCTACCTGGGGGCGGTGTCCACCTTCACCTGGGTCTGTGCACCATTCCTTGTAAGTCTGACGGGGAAGAGAGCGACACACCACAGTGGACAAACATTACACACATCCAAAGAGCGGCTGCAGATCAGTTAAACCAAACACAGCACTTTGCTGTCATTAATGAAATTCTCTTTGCCATGTCTTTTGCATCACTGCACAGGTGGCCCTGTCAACCTTCGCTGTGTACGTGCTGATTGATGAACGAAACGTGCTGGACGCCCAGAAGGCCTTTGTGTCGCTGGCGCTCTTCAACATCCTGCGTTTTCCTCTCAACATGCTGCCGATGGTCATCAGTAGCATGGTGCAGGTGCGTGTCCCTCCGTCTTCTTCGCACACTCATCCCGTCACAAAGAAACCCACAAAGAAAGCTTCAGGTTTACCAAAACGTTAGATGGATACCAGTCTGTGCCAGTGCTCAAACTGGGATGGTAGGACTGGTATACATGAGCTTAAGGACCTTAAGTAAAAGCTTGGATGTTTTTGTTGTTGCATTAAAAGCTGTTGAGTGTGGGGCGTGTAGTACCAACCATCACAAGGATGTTTTGATGGATGTAATCCAGGTAAGGAGACCCAGGAAGGTGACCATGTGGCTCTGCTTCCTCCTACTGTACAAAAGTGAAGCGGTTTACGGGGCAACCATATCAGGTTTGCAGTGACATAAACAACTGGTTTACAACCATTCCGCCCAGTCTGCAGCCTGCTAACACGAACGCTTGACTGGGTTTCCAGGTGTGGTTTGGTTGTAATGCTACGTTGTAGCTTGCTACACTAAAACAAACATGATGCTGTTGTAGTCAGTAATGCTGTTTAGTGTATGTAAGAATATAACATGGATATTAAAGCTTTGACACAGTCACGACTAGCTAAGCAGCA
>NC_138942.1:38674868-38744868 GCF_965226115.1 Aulonocara stuartgranti
TGCAGTCCTATGAAAACATCGTCTTACTTATTAAGAGGTGAGTAAAAGCCGAGTGTTGCTATTTAAATGCAGTTTTCTGCAGTTAACTGAGCATGTGTTGTGTCGGTTTGTAGTATTGTATTAAACCACACCTGAACACCCGAGGCCATCAGTCTCCCCAGGAGTGCACATCCCAGGAACTTGTTATCGTGGTCGGATGGTGCAATGGCAAAAGGAAAACCCAAGAGCTACATGTCAGACTGCAGGCCTCAGTCAGTGTGTTACATGTTAGTGAGATCATGACCGTACGATTAGCAAAGACTCAACAGGTATTTCGAGGAGATGCCCGATAAAGCTTTGATGAGGATGTGACCCCCAGGAATTCACAGGGAACCGGTGTCTGGTTACTGAGCGAGACCACAGACAGTAGTTTGGACAGACTTGTTGGTGTGTCACTGAGTCTTTTGTTGCTGTTTGATGACACCGGCAGCATTTCTACAATGATGAGCTAGCCTGCTATACTGTCTGCCTCTGACCGTCTGTCTGCAGGGAGTGAACCTGTCAGGAGGTCAGAAGCAGCGGGTGAGCCTGGCCAGGGCCGTCTACTGTGATCGTACCGTCTACCTGCTGGATGACCCGCTGTCTGCTGTCGATGCTCACGTAGGGAAACACATCTTTGATCAAGTCATCGGCCCACAGGGACTGCTGAAGGACAAGGTGTGTGTGTGTGTGATGGAGTCATATACATCAGGGGTGGGGGAAAAATTGATACTGTGTAGTATCGTGATATTTTGTTTGCTAATAATGTATCGATACAGGGACAGCAGAAATCGATATTTTGTTACAAACAATTTTTTCGTGCACTGGAACTCTGACTTCAGAGCATGTTGATCCTTTTTCTGAGCAACAATCCTGACGCTGTCCAAATGTGTTTAACTTGTTTTTGGCAGCAATAAACATGACAGTTTACTTATTTTCATTTAAGACATGTTTTATTTTAATTAAGTTTAAAACTTTTTTATTTAATGTAAAATTATATTTTGTTTTAATTTACTTTCAAATTCTTCAGTTGCTGAATGGGCTGCATAGTTTTCATAAATTGCATAGTTCAGAATAGCTGTAATTGTACCAGATGGTTGCATTCAGTTAAGTTGGACTAGACTGTAATACAAACCGTTCAGTTTGTCAACAATAAAACTGAAATGAGAGAAAGACTGAGTGTGAGACTTTGATATTAGATAAAATGAATATTGATAAAGTTTAACTTTATGTACAGAATCTGAATATCGCAAAATATTTTTAAAAAATTGCAATAATATCGTATCGTGCGTTGTATGGTGATTCCTACCTCTAATATACATATACCCAGGATCATGACTGGGATCCTGTGTGTCCCTCACAGCATTGGTACTTTGCTCGTACGGGACTGTGCAAAATTCTTGAGCCACCCGTCTTTCCTTTATATTTTCTAGGAACTTGGAAATGTTTGCAGCACTTTATTGAAACTGAATGTGAAAGTGTGTAGGACGAGTCTTGTTCTTCTACACAGCGTAAACTCTTTTAGTTCCCAGGACTAAAAGTTGGCAGTCCAAAGCTCTTTGGATGTTGGCTTCAGTGAGCAGTAAATCAGCCTGTTCTCACATTTCTTATCCTTGCTGTTCTTTTGCTGTGTCAGCCGTAATTCTTTGTTAAAGACACTGCACAGCATCCAGAGATAAGTTCTGGGCTGAAGTCAACCTTCTTGGTCCCAAACTGTTTTTCTGCTCACTGAGCAGCCTCTGTGTTCATCCCTTGAGTTTATGTGCATTTTAGTCTTGAATGATTCGTAGATCAGTGTTTAAAAAATGTCTCCAGAAAATGTTTGGGAACGTCTACAGCTGTCTGTGAATAACACTGACCTTGTTGTAAAAGCTGACCCAAAGGCGACCATGTGGGGCCTTTCACTCTCTCTCCCCCTGTTTCACTCTGCTATCAAAAAAGGCCCCAAAAAGATTGTGTAAAAAAAAAACAACTCCTCTGGCTTCTTACAGGTAAAACCTAAGAGACTGTGGTGGTTTCAGGCTTGTGCACAGTACTGTAGATTGTATGAAATTATCCAAACAACATAAGATGATCCAAATCCAAATGTAAAGTTGTTTTAGTTGTTGAAATTGTCTCTCAGCAGCATAGATGCTTTTAGACCAAGTTTACTAACTCTGTGTAGCCATGTACAGACTCGTGTGCTGGTCACCCACGGCTTGAGCTACCTGCCCCAAGCTGACTTGATCCTGGTCATGATGAAGGGCGAGATCTCAGAGGTGGGCTCGTACCAGCACCTCATGGCCACAGAGGGAGCCTTTGCAGAGTTCCTGCGAACTTACGCTGCAGTCGACAAAGCTGATAACAGTGGTGAGGAGTGTGTCGTGCTGCTGTGTAGCGTAGCACCGTGCAGTGTTTGGAGTAGTAGTTCTGTTAAGATGAAGTCTGATCATTATTTTATCATACTGCAGCTGGTCTTCTCAGATCGACTTCACGTTTTAAATTTCCTTCCTCCATTTAGAGCCCGTGCCAAACAGCAGCATCCAACGACTGGAGAACGGCAGCGTGCCCACTTTTGCTGGGTGAGTGATTTAGGGTAAGGGTCCTGGGGGGCTGGGGTGTCTCACTAAGCACATAAGTGTCCTTCTGTTTAAGCAGCAGTCCAGGTGTCTGCACTGCATCCAAACAGTCAACCACAGCAGACGAGAAGCTGAGCAAGAAGCCCAAGAATCCCGAGGCGGGGAAGCTGACGGAGGCTGACAAGGCCAGCACTGGGCAGGTGTGTGGATCTGCACGTGGTCGCATGTATAAATGCACATGTTTCTGTATAATGTGTCTGTGTTCAGTCTGGGATCACAGCAGCTCTCCTGTCCTCCGCAGGTTAAGCTGTCTGTCTTCTGGGCCTATTTTAAGTCCATTGGAGTGCTTCTGTCCTGCATCAGTCTTCTGCTGTTTCTTGCCCATCACCTGCTTTCCCTGTTCTCCAACTACTGGCTGAGTCTGTGGACCGATGACCCTGTGGTTAATGGCACGCAGCCTAACAGACTAATGAGACTGGGGGTGTATGGTGCCTTTGGCCTGTCTCAGGGTGAGCATGACAGGAAAAACTCTTGTTTTTGTCTGGTTCAGAAAGTGAGGCAACACCAAGGGTAGCCATTGTACACATCACGACGAGCAGGAAACGGCACCTTTGCTTTTTCCTGCTCATCGTTTTTCAAACAAACAGCACGCAAATGTTAGGTGGCCAGTCCAACACAGGCCTGACATGTGTGCTCACTTAATCACATGTCTGTTGGAAGCTAGAGCACCAGAGGACACTCGCACATGTAGGTGCCACCGGACAGAGATGGAGGGAGACTGTGATGTGGTGTCAGCTCACAGAGCAGGGTGACCGTGTCCACCACCACTAATAATATGCTTAGTTAACCCTGCAGCGCGCCCTTGGTCCTACTGTCACAGCTGAGATGGGGTCCAGTAGGGCTGTTCGATATAACGCTATATATCTGATGACAGTATGAAAATATTACGCTATCGTTTGTTTCGTGGTGTCGCAAAATAAACTGTTTACAGCAATATGCTTTCATGGTCCTGACGGTCACTGTAGTGGCTGTATTCTCTCTTTATATTTAAAATAACCACACTACAGACGTGTTGTCGTTAGCAACAACGACGGTAAACCCAGCGTGTGGCTATGCCTTCCTCTTGTTTATTTTCCACATAAACCTTTCACAATAAAGCTGAAGAGCCTGTTGAGACTTTTCAAAATAAACTGAAATGATGACCTTGTTCCTAATCGAGGGGCCACCTCGAGCACGGACATGGTTTGGTTATGAAAAGTCTGACACGGACCAGAAAACTGTACGATGCACATTATGCAGCAAACCGGTCCAACACCTCAGACTCAAACACAGCAAACCTCGTTAACCACCAACACAAGAGTCACCTGACAGAATGCAGAGAAGCAAAAAGAGCCGTCAGGTGCTCCAGATACATCTTAGACTCAAAGGTTTAAAAACAGGCTTTTCCCCGCAGCACGCCGTCTAATAAATACAAAGAGAACGGCGGCCGTTACAACTTATGTCTAAAAAGTGTATAGCTTCATGCATCGGTCAAAACACTCGACTCCAGGTACACGACGCCCAGCTGGAAACACTTCACAGTGTCGAGCTGCCCGAGATTCCCAGAATTTACAGAACGTGTAACATTTCTGTGATATCGTTGTCAGGGCGATAAATGTCTTATATATGAGAGCTTGGTCATATAGCTCAGCCCTGGGGTCCAGGCCCCCCTTCTCCAGCTCGTTCCCCTCAGTTATAGACTCGTCTTATGTGTCTTGCTGGATGCAGGTGTGCTCTTCACACAGAAATAAGTCATGATATTGTGCAAACTCCTCTGCTGTCCTTCAGGTGTGGCTGTCTTTGGATACTCCCTGTCCATGTCTATTGGGGGTGTTCTGGCGTCCCGGTACCTCCACCAGTCCATGCTGTACGATGTCCTGCGCTCACCTATGTCCTTTTTTGAGCGAACCCCCAGTGGTAACCTGGTCAACCGCTTTGCCAAAGAGATGGACACCATTGACACGCTGATCCCCAGCATTATTAAGATGTTCCTGGGCTCCATGTTCAACGTGCTGGGCTCTTGTGTTATCATCCTGATTGCCACACCTCTAGTCAGTATCATCATTCCTTTCCTGGGTCTGCTCTATTTTTTTGTGCAGGTGAGTTTGAAAAGGGAAACTGATTCTGAAGTGTCAGTATATTCCAGTGTTATCCCCACAGTACTACGCCTCCCTGCACTGTGATTCTGACTATTGTTACGAAATCAGCTTCACCCCGCTTCTTTTTCTGCCTCGAGGCATCCAGAGACGGCACCGGACTCAGTAGCCATTTTCACAAAACCTTTATTCATCTCGATTCATCTTCATTTAAGCATCTTCTAGAAGGGGAGAGGTGCCAGCGACCCCATCATAAAACCCCCATGGTGTGCTGCAAACTCTGTGTCTGTGTGTGTCTGCACGAGCACGTGAGTGTGCATGTAGCTGTGTGAGTGTAACAGTCAAAGCACTGTGTGTGTCTCTGTGTACGTGACTTCCTGGGGGTCATAAAAGGAATCTCCTCACCCAAGCTACACCAGATTCCTCCAGACAACATAGAAAACAGAGTTAACACATTACAAACACTGAGACGCCCACTCTGCACCCACTGGGCCAGTGGCCTCTTGTTGTCTTACATTTACATTTAAGGTGGAGAGTCTCCTGCAAACCTACTTCTAGGTTTATAACAATTATGAGTTTTTATTAAAGGTACAAGCATCAGCAACCCCCCACTGTAGCTCCCTGTCTCCTTTTATGACAGCAGACCCCCAGTGTCCATAACTTCCTTTCCCTCTAAACAAGTACACTCTCAGGCTACAGCTAAGCCACACTGAAACACACAAACAAATCCTTCCTTATTCCTGTGATCTAAACAAATTTAACACATCACATTCCAATAATTGTTTTCTTGTACTCGCACTATATAATAATGATAATAATAATAATGGATACTTTATTGATCCCCATGGGGAAATTACTTGTTTTTCTCTGCATTTGACCCATTCACTCAGTGAAGCAGTGGGCAGCCCACTAAGCAGGCGCCCGGGGAGCAGTGTGTAGGGACGGTACCTTGCTCAGGGGTACCTCAGGGTAGCCGTTAAGTGGATTCGAACCGCCGACCTTCCGATCATGGGGCGACCACTTTACCTACTGAGCTATCCCTGCCCCCTATATAAGTCACATGTGTCTATCCTTGCTCTGTCCAGAGGTTTTATGTGGCATCATCTCGCCAGCTGAAGCGTCTGGAGTCGGTCAGCCGTTCCCCAATTTACACCCACTTCAATGAAACCCTGCTGGGCACGTCGGTTATCCGAGCCTTCAGTGAGCAGGAGCGTTTCATCCATGAGAGCGACCAGCGCGTGGACCATAACCAGAAGGCTTACTATCCCAGCATAGTGGCTAACAGGTCAGGAGGCTGCCGCCACACGCTCTCACTGCACCACCTGCTGCAACAGTTTACACCGCCTTTTAGGATGAATGTCCCTAAATTAGGATCTCTCTGAGACTGTTCATTGGAGTATTACTGCAGCAACACGAGTACATTATATTCACTTTGGACGTAGAAAAGCTCCATTTACGTTTACATGCTTTCATTTTCATGCTTTCATTTTCATGTTTCTTTACAATCTCTGGCTGAAAGGTTAAAAGCAGTGTTGGGAAGGTTTCTTTTAAAATATAAAGTAAAATGTTATTTATATAGCACCTTTCAAGATAAAATCACAAAGTGCTTCACAGAGGCAGGAAACAGACATTAAAATCTAAAACAAAACGACATCAACCAAAAGCAGTTTAAACAGATACGTTTTTAACTGCTTTTTAAAAGACACGACTGAGTCCACAGATCTCAAACTCAAAGGGAGCGAGCTCCAGAGTCTGGCAGCCGCTGATACAAACGCTCTCTCACCTTTTGTTTTTAACCTTGTATGCTGGACAACCAGCAACCCCTGGTCACAAGACCTCAGGGACCTGCTGGGTGATAAGAAAGAAGAAGATCACAGATGTAAGTTGGAGCTACACCGTGCAGGGCCCTGTAAGTCATGATTATGATCTTAAAATCGACCCTGAACTTGACAGGGAGCCAGTGCAGCTGAATCAGCAGGGGCGTGGCATGGGAGTGTTTGTGATGCTTTATCAGAAGCCTGGCAGCAGCATTCTGAACACCCTGCAGTCGTTCCAGGGAGGCATTACTTAAGCAAGTAAACAAGGAATTACAATAGTCTAAGCGAGATGAAACAAAAGCACGAATAATCATTTCCAATTCGGAACGTGACACAAAGGGACTCAGCGATATTTCTTAAATGGTAAAAACAAGAGCGAACCAAAGATGTAACGTGTGCCCAGCATCAGAGCTGGATCAAGTGTAACACCAAGGTTCCTAATGGAGGGTTTAATATAAGAAGCAAGAGGGCCTAGATTTTTAACCACGAGGGGAACAAATTTCTCAGGAGCAAAGACAATGACTTCCGTTTTATCAGCATTTAGTTGAAGGTAATTACCAGCCAGCAGATCTGTAACAGAATCTAAGCAGGACTGCAGGATTTGGAGCTTAGAAACATCAGAGATATATAGCTGAATATCATCTGCATAACAATGACATGAAATATCAGAGTAAGAGCTAAGAAGTTGCAGAAGAGGGAGTAAATACAACAAAAACAATAACGGTCCCAAGACAGAGCCCTGAGGCACCCCATAGGCAAGAGAGCTGGCAGAGGTAGCCACAAAGAAAGATCGATTTGACAAATAGGATTTAAACCATTCCAATGCGGTACCCGATACACCCACCCAGTGGTTTAATCTATCTAACAAAGTAAGATGATCAACAGTGTCAAAAGCAGAGGTCAGATCCAGCAACATCAAAACAGTGCACTCTCCAGCATCATAATTCATCATTATTATAAAACATCATTAGACACTCTAAGAAGTGCAGTTTCGGTAGAGTGAGTCTTACGAAAGCCAGATTGAAATTTATCAAGAATGTTGTGTTCATCTAGAACAACCGTGAGCTGCTTGGCCACAACCTTTTCTAAAACCTTGGCAATAAAAGGCAATTTTGAGATGCGTCTGTAACTGGAAAGCACAGAAGGATCAAGTTTAGGTTTTTTTTAAAAGTGGGTGAATGACAGCACTTTTACAGTAACCAGGGCCCTGACCAGAGAGCAGAGATGCATTAATAATTTTAAGAACACTAGGACCAATAGACTCAAAAACATTTTTAAACAAAGACCCAGATAAAATATCAAGGATCTCACTGAAGTGACCAGCTTCAACAACTCAGGTAAAGACACTGGTGAAAATCAAATCTGACAGGCTTAAGTAAAATCGGAACAGACAAATGGTACATGGAGGGAGAGATGTTGCTCCTTACATTGCTAACCTTTTCAACAAAGAAGGAAAGAAAATTTTCAGTCTTCATTCGAAGAAATAGGGACAGCAGCAGAAGCCGGAGCAACAATATCCCTGATAGTGTCAAATAAGATTTGTCACAGCAGGAAGTGGACAGTGCAAAAGTTATGAGGCAAAAATTAGAATACAATAAGAATAAATACAGTACACAACTGTACAGAATAGAATAAAATAATATACTATATACAGTAGAATAAAATAAATATACAATAAGATAAAAATAGAATACAAATACAAATACTATATACAACTGAGTAAAAATACGACGATGACAAAGGATTATTGCACTTAGTATTATTGCATATGTATGGATGTGTGTGTTTGATCAGTTAAAGTCTTTATTATGGAGTCTGACAGCAGTGGGGAGGAAAGACCTGCGAAATCTCTCCGTCCCACACCGTGGGTGCCGCAGTCTCCCACTGAAGGAGCTGCTCAGTGCTGTCACAGTCTGCTGCATGGGGTGGGAGATGTTGTCCAACAGGGATGACAGCTTAGCCGCAGGTACAGCCTGCTCTGCCCTTTCCTGTAGAGGGCGTCTGAGTTATGAGTCCAGTCCAGTCTATTGTTCAGATGAACACCAAATAAAACCTCAGGGTTACCTCTGCTCCTAGAGACTAGGTTTGAAAAATAAGCAGCCCTTGCATCATGAACTGAAGCGTTAAAAGAAACTAAAAGGTCTTTTAAATGAACGAGATGAACCTGTAAACGAGTCTTTCTCCACAAACGCTCAGCTTTACGACAGACACGCTTTAAACAGCGAATGCTGTCATTTATCCTGGGCAAGGGTTTTGTAACAGGGGCTAGTCTAGTTTTAATAGGGCAAATAAGGGACCCAAAAGGGTGCTGTTGGCGACATCTGTCAAAAATCTAGACACCGGCAACAGAGGAGGGAAGAAGCCATTGTATGAAGGAGTGATATCCAGGCCCACCATAGATTAGACAGTAGTGTCAGACGATCATAGACTAGGGCAGGAAATACATCAGAGACAAAGAAGGAGAGCAGGACAGTCAGAAACAGCAGCATAACAGAGCGAGGGAAACTGCAGCCAGCAGCGGCAAGGCCAAACACAGGCGCCATCACACCGGAAGCAGGAAACCAGAGAACATATGTATTCCATCACAGATTACAGATTACATGCCCCAAAATGGATTTTTTTTTAACATATTCCGTTACGTTACTCAATGAGAGTAACATATTCTGAATACTTTGGATTACTTAATATATTATCATGCTTTTTACTACATGAATGTACTATTGCTGTGTGATTAACTGAATACAGTTACTCATATTTTGTATTTTAAATACGTAACGGTGGTACATGTATTCTGTTACTCCCCAACACTGGTTAAAAGTCATTAAGCTCCACAAGGGAACTACTGTATTTTTCATACAAAAGGTGGACCGGATTATAAGGCACATTAAGCAAACAAAGCAGTCAGATAAGTCAAACTTAACTCATTCTTCTTGCTTCCTCCACTTCTGTCCCATCGATTCATTAATGCTGTATTCTATCACAGCGGCTCTATTCCCATGTTGTTGCAGTATATGAATGACTAACCTCGTATTGTGGATGGATTATCTCAGTTGTTCTCCTGACTGAAGTTTTGTCCGTTTACAGCATCCTGCCATGCGATTGCATTTGTCTCTAACCGTCAGGAACCCTCACGTTAACTTTTATCGAGGGGAAAAGTGTTAGCGTTCGTCCTCCAGCTTCACTGTGTTTATGCTAACATAGCTGTGTCGTTAGCGGTCACGTAGCACATGATTATATACCAGCTAGCCCAACTTCAGTAACCCTACAAACGTCACTGCTGTTTAGTTTCGTGTCTTCATTTATGTTGGAAGTGAAAGCAGAGCTGTACGTTTGAATGTTTCTGAAATCTCTCAGTCAGAACATGCTATATCATGCTTAGATAGAAGCTAGCGAGCTAACTTCCTGCTAACCTCTAACTGTTAAATGTAATAACTTTTGTTTTCATGGATGCCTGGATGTTAAACTTCATAGTTACACCTGGTAAAGCAGCAATGCTGATCGTTTTATTAAAGATGAAAGAATTTAGTCAGTTTTTAACTCTCAGTGATGCTGCAGTGTTCGTTTGACTTTGGGACCTGAACTGGACGGAGTTTAGGACCCAGATTACTCCGCGAGGCTCCTTGAGCACAACCAGAATTCATACATAAGGCGCGCTGTCAATTTTTGAGAAAATGAAAGGATTTTAAGTGCGCCTTATATTGTACAATAATCTACTTTCCTGAATCTGTGTTTGTGCAGGTGGCTGGCGATTCGCCTGGAGTTTGTGGGAAACTGCATTGTGTCATTTGCTGCTTTGTTTGCTGTCGTTGCCAGACAGAGCCTCAGCCCAGGCATCATGGGACTGTCCATCTCCTACGCCCTCCAGGTAAACATGGACAATCTCCTTAACCTGTGCACTTATTTCATACATTAAAGAAAAAGAGTGCCAAGTAGCTACAAGGAGCTTAGCCTTCCTACTAATTTAACTGTTTATTCCCTAGTTTAAGCCATTTTATTGATGTTTAGCAGTCAGATTTAGTACACAAGTTCACTGAAAAACATTTATTCTATTGTATTGTTCTGAGGTTTTTAAGAATAGATTCATCACTGTTTCATGGAAACGGTGTCCCACAGTCCTGATGTTAATTTCACAGTAAGTGACTGAGTGGGTACATTTATGAGCCCATTATGGTTTATACAGGAATGCTTTTTACGAGCTCTGTTAATGGTTACCATACTTTGTTTTAATCTATGGTAAATATTCTGAAACAGTCTTATGTCAGTAATGGAATGCACCCCACTTTTAAGTTCAGTTTAAAACGACTTTTTTTATTTAAAGGAGAACTTTGTTATGTAATTTGTTCCATTTGATGTCCTTTCATGTCAGTTATGTTATTTATGAGGGGAAATTCAAACAGCCCTCTGCCTAGAAGAAGGAAAAGGTTTTGTGCTTCATGTTTGTTCTTAATCTGCCAAAACTCTGATCCTGTTCATCATCAGGTGACTCCTTCAGTCTCAGCTGACTGCAGGTTTCCAACATCAGCCCACCGAACAATGGGCTGTGAGGTCATTAATGTGCAGACTGTCATATTGGGTAATGAGTAACATTCAGAGTTTGCAGTCACAGCAGTGTGAGACGGTGATAGATGTACCCTTGGGCCCCCTCCTCGATTCAGAAAATCGTTGGAAACCTGCAGTCAGACTGAAGGAGTCACCTGATGATGATGGTAAATGGCCTGTATTTGTAAAGCGCTTTACTCGTCCCTAAGGACCCCAAAGCGCTTTACACATCCAGTCATCCACCCATCCACACACACATCCACACCCTGGTGATGGCAGCTACATTGTAGCCACAGCCGCCCTGGGGCGCACTGACAGAGGAGAGGCTGCCGGACACTGGCGCCACCGGGCCCTCTGACCATGATGATGATGATGATGATGATGATGGGTTTCTCCCACTGAAAACGTCCAGATGAAGAGAACCAACCTTTTGGGATCCCCTGTCTAGAGGACTGAGCGTGCATTAATCTGGTTTTGTCTTGCCCCGTGTGCAGCTAACTACCTCACTTACCTGGCTGGTTAGGATGTCTTCTGATGTGGAAACCAACATCGTGGCTGTGGAGAAAGTGAAAGAATACAGCGACACAGAGAAAGAGGTACACAGAAACAAGCCTTTAAAGGCAGTAAGACAGTGTAGATCTACTGGCAGCCATATGTGGGGTGTTTGGAGAAAGCTTTCGCCTCATGCGTGTCTAAATCGCCTTCTTTAAACATGTGTGTTTGGACCCCCAGGCAGAGTGGAAACACGAGCCCTCCACCCTTTCCCCAGGCTGGCCTACTAATGGCTGCATAGAGATGAGAAACTTTGGCCTGCGCTACCGCCAAGATTTGGATCTGGCCATCCGCAACATTACCATCTCCATTAACGGAGGAGAGAAGGTGGGATTTCACATGACTCCAGTGAAGGCATCAGCCCAGTGACAGTGCGTGTGCTTGTGGCTGTTCTGAGCTGTCTGTTCCATCAGGTGGGGATCGTGGGACGCACGGGTGCAGGGAAGTCTTCCCTAACGCTGGGGCTCTTCCGCATCATCGAGGCAGCCGAGGGCCAAATATTCATTGATGGAGTGGACATTGCCAAGCTTGGCCTCCATGAGCTTCGTTCCAGAATCACCATCATACCACAGGTACGTTCTGAGAGGATCAAAACTGTTACACTGATTAGTCCGCAGCCTGTGCATTACAGCAGCCGGGGAGCTACAGGAGAGTTGTACAGCTAACCCATCCTCAGAGTCGCTGCCCCAGTAATGTTAAGCAAACGTTATTCAGCTTCTGCTCAAACTGCACGATTGAATCGCAGGAGCTAGAAGTTTGTAGGTCACGATGCTCTGATGAGACCTGAGTGCTCACACTGTGCGTCCATAACATGAAGGTTATAACACAAAATCTGTCCCTGTCTGTCTTACACACACACACACACACACACACACACACACACACACACACACCAGCTTTGCTAAATTGCTAATGAAAACATTGGCCAGGCAGCTGCCATCGAACAGCAACGTCCATCCAACTCTTTTCACGGTTGTTGTAGTCGTGATAATTTTGTGAGGCCACATTGGCAAGCTCATCAGAGCCTCTCCAAAGTTGTGCCTCCATCGCTTGTGTCACACGCCGCACTGCTGTGCTGCCCCGCCTTTTCACTTTCATGTCTGTGTTTGCGCGTGCGCCGTGTGAGAGGCTGCGGTGACGCCCTCACGAAGGGCGACAGGATTTCAAACAGGTTTGATTTTCTTACGACCAAACGATGGATGACCGGGCTGGTCGTGAGGTGTTAATCGCTCCTCGTTACCCCACGTATGCTACACGATGCACGACACACGATGAAGGCGAAACTCGGGCCGTTCCCCAGAACGGTCGCACGACTGAAAAATAGTCTCAAAATGGGGAAAAATCCCAGCATAAGACACTCTTCTCTCCCACAGGACCCGGTGCTGTTTTCAGGCTCCTTGAGGATGAACTTGGATCCTTTTGACTCCTACACTGACGAGGAAGTATGGCGGGCTTTGGAATTCTCCCATCTTAAAACCTTCGTGTCCAGCCTGCCCAACAAGCTTAACCACGACTGCAGTGAAGGAGGAGAGAACCTGAGGTATAACTGCTTTATACGTCCAAGCAACCACAAATTAGAAACTGAATTAGATACAAAGTATCCCAGTTTCACAGCGTCTTTGAAAAACACGTTAGTGTGCACACTCGTCAAGCACGATTAGCAACACCTGCATTTCTTGCAGTTGTGCAGTACACTAGTTATGGGGCAACAGTGCATATACCAGTCGTTGGATAAAGCGCTGGAGTAGTGCTTCCTGCCTTTGAAACGGTCTGCTTTTCCTTCAGCGTGGGTCAGCGGCAGCTGCTGTGCCTAGCCAGAGCTTTGCTGAGGAAGACCAGGATCCTTGTTCTGGATGAGGCCACGGCAGCTGTAGACATGGAGACGGACAACCTGATCCAGTCCACCATCCGCTCTCAGTTTGAGGACTGCACTGTCCTCACCATAGCGCATCGCCTCAACACCATCATGGACTACACCAGGTACTGTACACCAAAGAGACACTGGTACGGCCCCCACCCCAAACGTGGAATATCTGTATTAATGCCTGTATTTGTGTGTCTCCCAGTTCTGTTTGTTCTCTGTTGGCGCGACCATTTCAGTCTCTTACAGTTGTTAGGCCATACTGAAAGCTCTTTAAGGATAGACAGTTTCTGGTTTCCATGGTTACTACAAGTAACAGTCAGAATGGTTAGTAACAGGGTTTTGACTTTGTTATATTTATGATTGTGTTTGATAAGGTTAATTTTAATAACCTCCATGCAACAAACAAAAAGCATTGAAATATGCTAACACCTGCAGAAACATCCCATGATGCAATGGTGTCCGACAGAAACAAAGCAGAGAGCCAGTCTCAGTGATGGATTCAAACCACGTTTCTGCCTTTCTTTGTAAACTTACATCCACTGTGATTACACTGAAAAACTCCATCTCCCACAATGCATTAGAGCTGGTTCCCATCCAAAAATAGCCACTTTATGCCCGGCTACAGAGATTTGATTGGACGGCAGCGAGGCTCATTCCTCCTGCATCATGTGTATGTCTCGCCCTGCAGTTTGTGATTGGTGGGATTGACGTAAATGCAGTGATGTCACTGTGATTCTATTGGCTGGAAGGATTTAAAAACGAGGCTCAATCCTGCGATTGAAGCTGAAATGACTGCCCTGTGCTTAAAGTCAAATATTTTTGCTGTCATTTCTGTTGGCACCAAACCCATTCTAGTTTATGTGGAATGAATTCAGGGTCATGTGACCCTCTGTATCAGCCTATAGGCTTCCTTGGTTTGGTTCTCTCTGACTAACAGATGTTTATGTGCAGGGGTGGGATTCACTCAGGTGTGTGTCGCCTGTTGTTGCCTGTAATGGAATCCATCCTCATGTTTGTCATTGCATCTACTGAGCTCTAAGATGAGACGGTTTTTAGCTCTGTGCTTTGTTTTCCAGATTCTTTCCTTCTGTTTGAGGCATTTCATTTCTCTTTCCTTTGTTTCTCATGCAGTGTCATTGTGATCTTAGCACTGTGCTACAGCGCCTCACTGACGCTTCACCGCTCTGTACCAGAGAGTATCAGTGTTCAGCGGACGTCTCGTTGGTTCATTCAAATGTCCAGCAGGAAGCCACATCGTCTTTGCTAAACATAAATAGTCTATTGTTGAGTATGAAGAGGAAAAAGTAAATATTCTTTAACTGTGGTGCAGACAAGATCCTCTTCCTGACTCGGGGTTCTCCATAACCCCACCCACACCACTACCACCTCGCTGTAAACGATCATCATCTTCAGCTACTCTCGTCACTGCTCCTCGCTTCATACTTGGCGCTATCGTTTCATGTCATCCTAAGACTGCACAGCTCCAAACCCAGTGTCGCCTTACTAGACGTGTGCGACAAAGTAACCACTTCCCAATCAGTCATTGTAGTGAGGAGCATTTATTCCAGGTGCAACAACACGGCGTCACATCGAACATTTGGAGATGCAACATATTAGTCTGTCGTTATTCTGTGACGAACGATGCCTTTAGGCATAAACTAATGTGGTGTTGCACTTCAAGGCTAACATCAGCTGTAGCATTTCTGCCTGCAAACAGTTTCCTGAGTGTTCTCTGTGCTTCCAGGGTTTTGGTGTTGGAGAATGGAAAGATGGCAGAATTTGACTCGCCCTCCAATCTCATCAGTCAGAGAGGCGCCTTTCACAAGATGGCCAAGGATTCTGGACTCGTCTGAAGCCGGGGAGTGTCACTATGTCGGGCCTCCTGCTGCAGAGAGCTGATGTTTCCAATGAGAGGGACACAGTCCTACGTGCCAATGACCTTCTTTGCTTTGAAACCAGCAGCAGTTTTCATTGCACAAGGAGGCTGGGCCTACTTACATAAAGAGAATATCACCACCAGCAGTTTGGGGTCTGTTTGTGTTGCCCTGACAAAGTTCATACCACATATCAAGATTACCACGTGAATATCAAAGCCCCCACATTTTTATGATGGGATAAAGAAGCTCGATCTGTGGGTCTGCCTCTTATATCCACACTGTCCACTGTTAAACTCCTCGACAACATGCTTTCATCATCATTATCACAGTAGTAAACACGAGTCATTCATACAAGCAGTGATTCTGGAGCTGAGGCACAGCTTGATTGTACCTGTGCATGCATGCACACTACAAGAGGAAAAGAGTTTAAATGTAAGGAATCAGGAATGTTCCAGTTTAACCTTTGGAACAGGGAAGGATGTGGGACATGCTGCGACCAAGCTGATTGGTCAGAATCATACATCAATCACAGAGAAAATGCAGACGCACAGCTGCTGTTGATGTCACTGGACTGTTACTTCTCATTCAGCACTGACTATTTATTGTCTTTCAGTTACAGCTTTCCGTCGTGCTTTTGCTGAATGTGTTGGAGGCTTTATTCATGTAAGAAATGGTTCTAGAGCTTATTTTATTTTGATTATTAAAACAAAGACTGTTGCTCTGTCTTTGGTATGCAGCCAAATCTGTCCTGCGCTTTGCTTGCACTCTGTTTTCAGCGGTACGGCGCCTCTGATGGACTCAGAAACAGGTCAACTATGGGATGTGGACAAACTGTTTGAATCTACATGCTGTGTATCTTTGGAAATGTATATACCTGCCTTACACAAATAAAGTTAGACAATGGCAACTAATGTGTTAAATAGTGTATCTGTGACAGCAGTGTTCATGTTGCTTGTGTTAAATGGCTTTGTGTGGTTGTTTGATGTGTGAAGTCTGTTTCTGTAGTAGCTTTGCACAGGTGTTAGGAGTGTGCTGGTCCACTTCAGACACTCTGCACAGAAACACTGGGCTCCGTCTCAGCCACAGTGCAGTCTGTTGTGTTTCAGTTATGCACACGCGTGGTGTTTTACCACTGGTCTGCATACACGCTGCTGACAAATTAAGAGATGTGGGTAACCCAACACTTCTCTCATTTGTTCCTGCACCAACCCAACAACTGACCTGTGCGTTTAATACGAACATGTTTGTTTGTCATGTCACAGCAATGCGTGTTTTACTGAAGAGCTAAAAGGAGAAACAATCCTAAGAAAAGGCAGCAAGGTTAGTATTTAAAAAAAGTTTTTTCATGTGAAATTATATTCTAAAGATATGAGGAAAAAACCTCCCCGCACTGCTGTGGCCATACTGGACAGCAAGTTCTTATGTCTGTGTGGGTTCTTTCTGTTCACGCCACTGTGCTATTGCAGTCCAAAAACATGCATGGTCATCATCACAAGTGTACATATGAGTGTTAGCCCTGCAGCAGGTGGATGGCCTGTCCGGGCTCTATGGCAGCTGGGACAGACACTGGGTGGACGGGTGATGTTCAAAGCCAGCTGAGCCTGGATGTGCTGAACAGCTACGGTCTCCTTTCTTTAGTAACAGGTGTTTTTACCTGGGGAGCAGTAAGTAGAAGTGAAGTGAAGTATAAGTCCGGGTTTAGGCAGCAGACTTCAGACAGCTGTCTGTAAACCAGTCACAGCAGAAATGAATTAGTTGTTACAAAGAGACACTTTTTAAAAAGCCACTTTGTAGTTCTGTTAAAATGTGTAACAGTGTCGCGAGCACGGCACCTCAAAGGCAACTTTAATGACGTGTGCGGCTCTTTCGCACCACCTGATATTCACTCCGTTTCCCATCATTCTTTGTCGTCCGGTTTCACGGGAGGGAAGATGGCGGTGACTGGTGGAACAGACCCGTTTTAAACCCTGGTACGTATTTAAACACCACAAAAAGCAGCATATGTCTAATTTCGTGGTTTGACTGAATGTCTGACAAAGTAACAGCCAGTAGATGTGAAGCGGTGGCTTTGGCCTGAGACAGAAGGCGACCGGCATGAAGGGAACCCATCAACATACTGCTCTCCTTGCTAGCTGCGCTAAGCTAATTAGCTGCATGGGTAACTGAAAATCTGCCGCCAGACATTTTTAGCGTCTGATAATCAATCGAGTGTGCGACCGCTGACAAATCCGCATTACACATAATGAAGCTAATGGTCAAAACGCAAGGCGGACAGATGTTTTGTAAAGCAACCAACGCGCCACGGAAAGCTAATGATAATGCTATCTGTGACAAGCACTGAGAAGTGAGTCCCTGATATGGAAGCTAAATATATTGTTCTCTTCTTTTACAACTCAGAAATCACGTAAGCATCCCAACAGAAGGAGAACGACGGTAACGTGTAATCCACCGTGTAAACAACAGAGACGCAGTCATGTGCTGCGCAGTTTTTAATGATTGTGTTCAGTGAGCGTGGACTGAAAAATGTGTCTGTTGATCCGGTGTGGGGTCCACTCCTCCTCCGGCTGCCTTCAGCCGTCTCTCAGCTCACCCTGGTGAGAGCGCAGTGGGGCTCGGCGGACCCCTCAGACTGGCTCGGGTCTTCTGTTTCATATGACTGGACTCCAAACCGAGTCCCGACTGCAGAAGCATATTTAGCTCTTTGTAACAATAATATCATTCAAATTTGTTCAGTCAGTCTTTTCTTAGTTTCTCTGTACTGAAGACATGCCCTCACTCTGACAACACAACTGTAGAAACAGTCTGAGTATCCTCCATGATATTCATCATGTGTCAGGATCGTAGGCTCTCCAGGGAGCCTTTCCACGTGGATTATATTGTAACGTAAAGTAACACATGTTCTTTTCTTCCTGCAAGGTTGGTTCCTGAGCCCTGTTTTCTGGTGTGACCTGCCACGCCCTAGGTGTCTCAGTATTACTTCCCTCACTTTCTGACCCACCAGTATTTCTGGCTCATGGACTTGACTTTGGCATCAGGCTTCAGAAGGAGGCCTAGGGCCTTCTCTTCCCCAGGTGGAGTTGAAGAGACCTCAAAGAGCCCTCCTTCCTACTCACCTTCGTTTTCTGCATCATCTCCTTCAACCGGTCCATCTTCTCCATTGTCTACATCCTCCTCTATATGTGCCAACACATCAGTTTATCCCAGCCATGTAAAAAGCCAATTCAATGGAACAGAGAGAGCCAGGGTTTCCTCCAGCTCTGCCTCTATAGCTACGCAGTCTCTCTCCAAACCTACATGCAGTACCGCTTCCTCAGACTGTTTGCCTCACACTTTAATGCAACAAAGTGCTGACTGTGAAAAACAGGAGAGGAAAAGGGTGATGTACAATCCTTTCAATCCAAATAATGGAGCAAAAGAAGGAACTGAGATGAAGGAGGTGGGGGAAGGGGAGAAATACGATCCTTTTGACCCCACGGGTTCCCCAGCGTCAGATGTTGATGATGAGAGTGGCAAAGCAAGGGTACTGAAGAGAAACACTATAAGAGAAGAAAAGGAGAAGGTGGAGGAACCTCCAGATTCCACGGACACCTTCACTGACCTTCCAAGCGCCTGTCTGAGCACTCAGCTCCCTCTGAGGAGGAGGGTGGACTGTAGCACCATGAAAGCTGATTCAGATCACTCTGAGATAGAGGAGGGCGAGATAGTTGGAGCCATTGAAAGAGATGGGAGCAGTAAGAGACCTGTAGAGGAAACCCTCCCCCTGAGTTCTCCCAGCATCTCCTTCTTTGGGTCAAAGCCAGAGCGAATCTTCCGAGTGCTAGATGGGGATGGCTTTGTGTCCGTTTGCACAGAGGGCAGCTGGGAAGTAGACAGCGAGCTCAAGGATGAGCCTGTGGTAGGAGTAGAGGATCTGAGAAGGAAGCTGGTCAGCAGAAGGAAGGAACGATATCTCTCCTTTCCTGCTTCTTCACCCTGCTCTCCCCAGCCGCCGCCACCACCACCACCACCGCCTCCTTCTCATCCTCCAACCTCTACATCCTCGTCCCCTTTAACGCCTCCTGAAGATCAGGGTGGCAAGTGCTGCAAGTCCTCCAAAAGCTCCAAGGGCCACAGCCAGCAAAAAAGCAAAGATAGAAAAGACGGAGAAAAGGAGATTAGAAGAAAAAAGAGAAGGAAAGGCAAAGAGTGGGCTCAGGAGTCGAACAAGAAAAAGGCGCAAAAGATGGGCAAAGAGGATAAAGGCAGAAGGAGCAGCAGGAGCAGCAGTCGGAAGAGGAAGAAAAGATGGCACAGCAGCCCAGAGACTTCACGGTCCTGCAATTCTTCAAGAAGAGATGGCCACACCAGATGGTCGCTTTCCAGCCTGTCTGAAGAAAGGCACAAAGAGAGGGAAAGGGATAAACACCGGAGCCGGACTGGAGATCGGGACAGAGACACCGACAGAGGGAGGGAACACAATCGCATCAGTAGCCACAGGCGAGATGGACGGGATGAAGATTTTAGCTCCAGAAAGAGGGAGAAGGAAAGGAAGGCAAAACATCATTCAAGGAGCAGAGAGCGAGGCATTTCAGAGCGGTCCAAAAGAAGCAGAGAAAAGAGAGAAGGCAACAGAGAAAGGGAACGTGACAGGGATAGGAGACGAGACGGTCGTCCCGTCATACCTCCGTCCATCCAAGACCTCAGTGGGTCTGACCTCTTCGCTATTAAGCGAACCATTACGGTCACAACCACCACTACGACCACCACCGTTCCCGGGTCTCCGAGACTTACCCCATCCTCTCCTGGAAGAGCCACAAAGGACTCCGACAAGCCCTGTAAAAAGAAGAGAAAATGGCATTCAGCTGGAGAGGCAGGGAAACAAGGCAGTTGTCAGAGCCGATCGCAGTCGCTCTCGCCTCCCAGGTATCACAGCTATGAGTCAGACCGCTATTCAGACAAACTGGAGATTGATGTGTTGTCTTTGGATGGTGAAGCTTTAGACTCAGACTACCCATCTTTGGAGGACACGCCCCCTGCTGCTCTGCCTCCAGAGGCTCCCGTCCCCAGCCCTAAAGCTGCAGCTACGCCCAAGACTGGACATGAACCCAAAAAGAAATCTCGCACATTAAAGAAAATTGCCCGCTCTGAAGCTTCGGCTCCTGCCAGTACAACCAAAAGCAAATGCCTCTCTTCACTGATGGTCTCTTCCGGATCTGCCTCTGTTTCCCCTGGCTTCCCATCAGCAAAGCGAACCAGGAAGATCAAAAAAGACAAAGATCGGGACAAGGAGAGCAGAAAAGACACGAGTCGCTCTGGGAAGTCCAAGAAAGAAGGTGGTGCTAGTCAGAAAGGTAAGCTTCAGTCTAAAGTGTCGGTTCTGGTGCGCGAAGGCGTAAGCAGTACCACGGGGTCTTCGGTTGGCTCTGGAAAACTGAACATGGACCTTCTCGGCCCAGGTGGTGCAGCAGGGAGTACTGGGGGGTCTGTGGTGGGTGGCTCAATTGCAGTTGTGTTCTGCAGGGACAATGAAAGCAGGTCACCTTTTCTGAAACCTTGTTCAGAACCACTGTCACTGGGTGGGCGGAGTAAAGACCTGGTCAGTATGGGAAAACGCAGCGGTCTATCCGCACCGCCATCATCGCTGACCGGTCCTGCAGGACTGAAATCCAAGAAAGCAAAACCCAGCTCCATTACATCCACTTCCTCCTCAGCTTCCTCCCCTTCATCCTCTCTGGTAACAAAGCGGCGCCGCCGCCTGGCCAAGAAGACGAGAGAAAAGGCCGAAGCAGCGGGGTTGGCCGCCGGAGGCAGCAGCCAAACTAAAGTCATGTCCGAAGCCTGGGGTGGGGGTGTCTCCTTAGATGTTCAGTCAGGCGTTGGAGATGCGAGCAAGTCGGTCAGTCCACATATTGGCCAAGCTGGCCCCGCACCCTGCTCTTCCTCCTCCTCCACATCCTCCTCCACTAGTGTGCTCCCACCATCCTCGTCACCTCCTCAGACCCCTCCGCCACCTGTTGCACCATCGTTGCGGGACACCAGGGAGTCTTCACCAGACTCTCAAACTGTAGACAGCAGCTGTAAGACTCCAGATCCTTCTTTCTTAACTGAGGACTGTCCAAAACAGCCGAGTCCTACACAACCAGCATCCAGTCCTTCCAACCTGGCCCCCTCACAAGGAGCTGGTCTCAGCAGCGCCCCGCCCACGGCCAAGCTGCCAAGTCAGGATGATCTGTCAAAATCTCTGGGCTCGCCTTCTTCCTTGTCCTCAACCGTCTGTGGTCTCCCTTCCCTGGCTCTACCTCTGTCTTCTTCTGACCCATCCTCATCTGTGTCCTCTTCATCTGCTGGTAAGCCGCCGCCTCCTCCCCCTCCAGCTCCTGCACCCACTCTTCCTTGGAGTCTCCAGACTGGGGTGGACTGCACAACCGGAGGTGTCTTAGCATGTAAGTTGACTCTCCCTATGCAGAGAAGGCACATTATTCAAACGCAGAGACTAAACTGTTAGTAGTGTGCACAGCTGGGCATTTAGTGGGTGCAGAGTTGGGTCACATGGTCTCTCCTATTTGAACCAGGTTGTCACTGACAGGGTTTTGCTGTTACTAGCATTTCTTCACATCGACCTAAGTGTATGAGATTACTGAAGTAGTTCTTAGTGTTGTGGAGAAAATGAAGAGTTACTGCGCCAGCATTTCACTCACCTTTGCACTTAAACATCATCAGAACACTTTTTTAATGCTGTTGGACATTTGACAGTAACTTACAGATTAATCAAAGTAGATGTGTGCATGAGGGAGCATGTGTGACACAGTGGCAGCAAAGAGGCGACCAGAAGAGCTTTGACAGCAGCAGCACTTCTTTCCTTCATGGGACAACCTATCAGAAGGGACGGGGGGTAAACTTAGGACAGGTTCAAATTTTCCACATGTTGCTGGTCGCTGTCGGAGTATTTTCCAGGCTTCTGGTAAAGTGTAGACTGACAGTACAGTTTGTGTCCGAGGGCAGCACGGGCTGTGCAGCACTGTTTTAATCTTTTAGACAATCATATGAATGCATCTATAGTTTTAAAGATCATGCTGCCCTGTTATAAAACATGATTGTGTGTGTTTGTCAGTCTGTTTCCCTAAACAGTCTGTTGTTTCTCACAGTGACTGCTCTGCTCTTCAAAATGGAAGAGGCCAATATTGCCAGCAGAGCCAAAGCACAAGAGTTCATTCAAGCAACCAGCCAGGTGACTCAGTGGAGCTTCATTCATCTGCAGTGGGGAGGAACATTTTAGCGCACGTTCTTAGGAGGCCACTCACACACACTGTGCTAGAGTGGGACCTTGCTGTGTGCAGCCTTTTTGAAATGATGATCCTGTTGTTGTTTGAATGACCGTCGACTCGTTTGTCTCCTTTCTCACGTGCAGATGCTCTCACAGGCCAATCAGAACCAGTCCCAGCAGCATGTTCTCACTCCCTCGGCGTCCTCTTCCTCTTCATCCTTACAAATTCCTCCCCCTCCCTCTCTCCCCCCACCTCCTGGACTGAGCCCAGCCCAGTTCATTCTGCACGGCTCCCTCCCATTGGTTAGCTGCACTAAAACCCCACCTTCACATCTGCACCCGTCAATAGCTGGTGGATGCGCTCAGACTCCACCCTCCATCGTACCTGTGGGGATGACAGGTGTGTCTGGGAGTTCTAGTGACACTGGATGGGACAATGAGAGCAAAGACCCGGATAAGGTAAACTTGAACTTCCTGATGAGAGCAGTGTGCCCTCCAGGCTGAACAAGCCTGTGCTGGTGGGACGGGGCTTAGCCGTGGTCCTGCTTCACCCCCTGGGTTTAGCTGTGGCCTTTTTGTATTTGCTGTGTTGTTTGTGTGGGTTCCTTTATTTAACATGATTCTTACCTGAATTGCACAGTACCTAAAGAAGCTGCATACACAGGAGCGGGCAGTAGAGGAGGTCAAGCTGGCGATCAAGCCTTACTACCAACGCAAAGACATCAACAAGGAAGAATACAAAGACATCCTCAGGAAAGCAGTGCATAAGGTGAGCCTTCACACACAAATCCAACCACACACGTAGCACTGTCTTATATATCACATGGCTCATGATGACTTTGCACTTTGTCGCTACAGCAGCGTCAAGTTGACAGTGTGGCTACAACATGCAGCATTTCTACAATAAAACTATGGATGTTTCCACTGAGAGCCTGGTACCTTTGTGTACTACATTAACAAATAAATGCAATAATGTACATTTAGTGAATTGGTATTTATCAGTAAAATAATATGAATTAAGAATAATTAAGACTAATATATGAATATTGACATTATTAGCATAGTTTATTTGCATTAGTCTCAGATCAGCTTGTATTCATCCACACTGGCACGAGTCTATTCTTCTGATTTTCCTATAAGCACACACCTGCACACATGTCCTCAGTGGCCAGAGAAAGGTGAGGTGAAATAAGGTTGCATCAGGTTTTTTAATCACGAGCAGTAAAAGCACGATGGCAGCTCGTCCAGAGAACGTAAGAACAAAGACTCACCATGTGTGCATTTCATTCATGCAGCCTCACATGAACAGTCACACTCTGCAGACACACAAAGGAACGCTGTTGGTGTCACGGGCATGGAGTACTTTGTAACTGCTGACCCTCTACTGTTAGCTTTCTCTTTGCTATGCTAGCTATCAGCTGCCACTCAGTGCACCTGAGTGGATCGTCCTGCTCTTTCATTGGAGCTTTTATGATGGGATTGGACCAGCATCTAGTCAAAATGTCTGATCTGTGCGTCCATAAATGAAGCTCTGTACTTGTGTTCTGAGTTGTTACTGTTTAATCACACTGTGTCTTTGTCTTAGATCTGCCACAGCCGCACTGGAGAAATCAACCCAGTCAAAGTCAGCAACCTTGTGAAGCTGTATGTTCAGCGCTACAAATACTTCCGTAAACACGGGCGCAAAATGGACGAGGAAGAAAGGGATGACAGGGAGCCAGGAGCCCTGCATCCCTCTGCCTAATACAAGACTTTTGGGTGGGGGGGGATGTTCCACCTTTGCCACAATCTACTCAATACGTGAGCAGTTCGCTGATTGTCATTGCCTAATTTTATTGTTTCCGTACCTTCCCTTGTCTATACTTTCATGTAGAAGTATGTATCCTCATCGCTGTAATCATGTTGTAAATATTCCTTTCCAAATGTATCATGAACTCAAGGTTCAGTAAGTAGATCCTGTCTAGACACTCGTGAGCTAATTCAGTCCCAGATTGAACCCTGCAATAAATCCTACCTTTGTCAAGGGGCTAGTTCTTAGTTTTTGTTGGTTGGATTTGTTAGAAGTGTCTCAATGGTGGGACTAATTACAGGACCTTTTTTAATAGTATTGAATTAAATGTTTCTCCTCTCCTTTATATCAACATCCAGACTGAGAGGAGACGTGATACCCAGCTGCACACCCAAAGGAGTTAAACAATACTAAACAGAAGTACTGCGTCCCTGTGTCTTTACAGGCAGCTTGTAGGCTGTTGGTCACTGCTGATTTCTCACTTCTTTTATTGTGTATTCTGTGCATGTTACTGAGACTGACAGTTATACTCAGTCTCTTTATAAAATGACCAACACACTATAAATGTTGCTTAACACTGGTAAACATTGTATTATTTATTTTGTCTGCTCTCTGTCAGTGTTTCTGTTCATAGAGAGACTGTTCAGGACTTTCTTGACCGTCTACCACAGCTGTAGCTGCTGCTGGAGCCTCACGTCGCAGGCTAGACCGTCCAGTTTAACCACCCTCAGACTGGGCAGGGTCCTTCAAAGGCTGCAGCCCCTGAACTTGGACACAGCCTGTAGACTAAACTATAATAATATAACAGACAGTATATAACTACAAACTCTGGCCAGCTGTGTCGATCGCTTATCTATTTTGGCCCCAGCTGTTCTTAATAAACACTACACGATGGTCCCACGTGACCTTCGTTACATAAATGCACACACAATCCACTAACACGTCATTTTCCAAGTTGAATTCCTGTGCAGAGAACAGACACAGGCAGACTACACTAACAGGATGTGATGTTACAACAATAGTCAAATATTAGTGTGTAATATTTGTCCAAAACACATTTCTTTGTTATGGAATAAAATGAATTCTAAAATCATCTTAACCAATAAGAGTGGCATTTTCTAGAACTTCATGTGTGTAATTGGACATTTCTTACCAGCGTAAGCTAAAAAGAAATACAACCATTTCATTTAGTTTACTAGTTTATTTGAAAGACACAAGAATGTGAAACCCTGAAAGTTACAAATGTAACGTGAATGAAATGGGAGCTAAACGCGCCCGACCTAATGAAGTCAAGCTGCCTGTAGGCTTGGCGCTTGGCCACAAGGGGGCAGTAGTTGGCTGGAAATTTTAATATTTTATTGGTCAAGAGCAACAAGAATGACGAACTGTTTAAATGTGGCCACACAAACAGAATATCCAGTGTTTACTTCCTGGTTTGGCGGAAGCGTTTACCACACATCTGTTTGACCGGCTCCAGCTCATCTGGAAGGCACGTGCCGTGCCAGGCTAGGTGTCCCCAACAGAACGAAAAGAAAGAGCCGATTCTCTAAAAAGAGCCGGAAATCCCATCACTACTAGACACCCTCATCCAAGGAGGCCGAGCCAGGGTTGATCAGGCCCCAGAGTGTCACTGGTTTATGTTAAAATGTTATTTTTCTTCTTCTTTCTTCTGCTTAGTTTCCTACAGTTTATTTTCTATTCACTGCAACTGACAAATAATACCTCTTTAGCATTTATGGAGCCTCAGTTCTTCAAAGGGATAGAAAAGGTGACAGAGAGGAGAGAGCAGAGCCGGAAGTGGCGCGCCCGACCGCTTCCCACACCTCCCCGCCGGATTGTACAGTGAAGTTATTATTTTATTAATGCACAATACAAATGAATTATTGGCGGTTTGTTTTGAAACAACTGTAATCTGCATATTTTGACTTGATTTTTAAAGTAGCTCTAATATTCCGTCGTAGCTTCGTTTCAGGCTCTATCCATGACTTTGTTGGTTATATCTTCAAAGGAACCAAAACGATCCAGTTATTTTGGACTTTTTCTGGAACAACAATCGCTTTGTCTCATACGCTACAAAAGGCTGTGAAGAGTCAGAGGGTGTGTCTTTCTTTTCATAAATTAATGTCGACTCAAAACTTTTTTTATTAGCAAAATCAAGTTATGCACCATATATTATTCATTCAGAAAATATAAACTTCGTACCAATTAGCAAACTTTGTACAAAGAAAATAAAGATATAAAGACGGAATCATAAAGGTTAACAGAGTATTAACTCACTAAATCAAAGTCTTCCAAAAAGTAAACAAAAATGCAGTTTTTTTTAACTAAAGTCAAAGATTTAACCAACAAGTTTAAATCGTTTTTCCAGTGTAGGGTTGGTTTGGTCTTAAAAAACGAAATTTATGTATATATTGCTTACACAAGTTTAATAAAACATTAACACCCTATTTGACTTTGTTTTCCTTCATAAACACTCCGAACAATATCATAATGTCGACTCAATGCATTTCCTGAACGATTCGTTTTACGACAATTGTCGTTATTTTGCGGCATCCCGCCATTTTATTTGCGAACTCGACACAGTTAGCTATTTGTCGCCGCTGCACGCTGTGGGTACCCTGAAGATCAGATTCTTGTTACTAATAGATCCAAGTATATTATCTCCTTCAGTCGAAGTAAGTTTGTCACAAAGGACCTGGTCTACCTGATCTCGCGCTTCTTCTTCTGCTACATGATCTGAAATTTGCTAAACGCTGGAGGAGAGAAGGTAAGACTCCGCATGTTAGCATAGTGAGCTTGGTGGCTAATTCGAAAGGCTCAATTAAGCGCTAAACAAGTCGATAGGACTTAAAGTAAAAGCTGTTAGCGCGTACATTTCAGATATCGTTGCCGTGCTGTTTGTAAGTTAAGGAAGATGTTGGGTGAAAATGAAACGCGTGCTAGCCTTATGGTTGTAGGAGTGTCGTCGTAATCAGGACAACAGTTAGCATGTACCGAGAACTTCCGCTCTTGGGGCTGTCGCGTGCTTGCTTTAATGCCCGGATTGACCAGCATATAAGCGTCAATGAAGTGATCCCCCTGTTGTTGCAATAGGTGAAAAATGACGCAGTTCCTACCACCCAACCTCCTGGCCCTCTTTGCTCCACGGGACCCAATACCTTTCCTACCTCAGCTGGTGAAGTTACCCCACGAAAAGCACCACAATCAGCCCTACAGTGGGATCGCCCCGTTCATCAGACATTTCGAGGTGAATGTAAAGTCTTCTGTGCGCTTTGGTTAGCCCTTCTTCTTCCGTCCCGCATTAGTCCTGTTAAATATCTCCTTTCTCTGACCAGGACCCGAGAGATGCCCCGCCTCCGACAAGAGCAGAGACCCGTGAAGAGCGGCTGGAGAGAAAGGTGAGTATTCAACCTGTTCTCCTGCACACAACAGCCCATAATGACACCGCGAAGAACTGACAGCTTTGCAGACACAGTAATACTGGCACCGTGTAAGAAAGTAGTTCAGATTACATTCAGAAATATTCAGTACACTGTAAGTCCAAGAAAACAGCCACACAGAGAGAGGACCGGAGCATTTAGCTGTCACTGAATGATCTGTACATTATACAGCTTTATAGAGAACAGGAGGAGTCAGTGTGAGGGAGGAGCTGTGCTGGAGAGCAGTTTGTTCAGTCACTTCCTGTCCCTCATCGACTCAGACGCCTCCCGATTCTGACCAATGACGCTTCCAGCCAGCTGCTGCCAGAGAACGTCTGCAGGCGGCATATTTCAGATCTGAGGTGACTGACTGACCCTGTGCTGCTCCAGTCTTGTTAACCACAAAATCAGAGAGAGTGCTCCCAGAGTACGCACCGAGGCCTGAGCAGTTTCTCACTTAGAAGCAGATGTTGTTGGATAGTTTTTTGTTTGTTTGTTTTTTTTAAACGAAAAATGTAGCAGTAGCAGCAGCATCCGCCTGACAAGAGGCTGGTGAGCAAACTGAAGAGCGAGGAAGGATCAAGAAGCAGCCTCTCCAGGACCTTTGAGTAACCGTGGCGTCCTCCACAGCACCGGCACCTTTTCCTGCAGCAGAATCAAGCTGAAGAGAAGCTGAGAAAGTTGGCTCAAAAGGTTACAAATGTGTGTGGGGTTTGAGGACTCACAAGCACACGCTTCAGTCCACACACACAAATGCAAAGCAGTGTGAGCACACGTAAAACTACTTTATAAAAGCTTTTACCCGAACCTGAAACCAATCATTTACACACCACAGAAGAAGTTTAGCTTCAGTAGCTGGATCGTTTTCTCTGAATAAGCTTTCTGTTCATGCCGATGTCTGAAACTACGCCTAACGTCCCTCCTGCTCACGTACAAAACTTTGAATATGTGTGCACGAGTCGCCCCATACGCACACGTCACGTTGCATGCACGAGGTTCACGCTGCTAGCTTTGCACAGATCCACAGATGTAAGCTGTGTCCCGGTGTAACACTGAGATGTTTCAGATCATCAGACAAAAAGAATGCACGTTTCTATATGAAGCTTTTATTATTAAGGGGGAATGATAAATGCTCTGCATTTGTATGGATTGAAGCATGCGCCTGTGAGTCGTCAGGTTACACACAAATCCCTGCACACATTCGTGTTGTTCCTTCATGCTTGTGGATCATTTGTAACCGTTTTGAGGCCAGTTTCTCTCCACACTGCTGGACAGCACAGGGTTTGAGCACCGTGGGATCTGGTTCTTCTTCTTCTTCTTTCCACACTGGAGCTCTTTCAGAGTCAGGTTCTCCCTGATCAAGACCCTCAACTACAGCTGCACAGATCAGCCAGGCAGCCGGCTCTGGAAGTGCTGGTGGTTCCAGACGTCGTCCATGTGTAGACGATGGAGGCCGCGGTGCTCTTTGGGACCTTAAATACTGCACACGTTTTTCTGCAGCCTCCTTCACCTACAATCCAGCCTCTGAGGACAACTCCTTGGACTTCACAGCTTGGGTGTTCTCTGACTTGGACTGTCAGCTGTGGGACCTTTTTATAGAGAAAGTGTTTCTTTCCAAATAATGTCCAGTTCGCTTTATTTACCACAGCTGGGGCTCCAGTCAGGCTGTAGACATACCATCTGACAGGTGATCAGTGGAAACGGGCATCTTGTAACTTTATGGGGTGTTTTGTGAAGAATTTAGAGGTGGGAATGAATTTAATCCAATGCTGAAAGAGACTAGAACAGATGAAGCTCTGTGAAGTCTGTATGTGTCCGGTTTTCTGAGAACAAAGCAACGATCGTTAAGAAAGCTGAGCACTAACCATTTCTGTGAATCTTTTGTTTTTGTAGAGACGAGAGAAGATTGAAAGGAGGCAAGCAGTAGTAGAGACAGAGCTGAAGCTTTGTAAGTTCCTGACACGGCACACGCTCTGCAAACGCTGCATGATGTGGTGACTTGGCCTAATGTTGCTTTTCTGTTCACATGCTATCAGGGGACCCTCATAATGACCCCAACGCACAGGGCGATGCCTTCAAGACTCTGTTTGTGGCACGAGTGGTTAGTATATTCAAATAGCTGCCTGCCCAAGTGTGTTGGGCTTGGGTTTGTTGGGTTTGGTGTTACCTGTCTGTGTGAACTCTAAATATCTTCTTTCTACAGAATTATGACACCACTGAGTCCAAGCTTCGCCGAGAATTTGAAGTGTACGGCCCCATCAAACGGGTACGTTTACACGGTCCCGTCTGAGTAATGTTGTGCTTAATGTCTTATTTATTCAGTTACTACTATTTTCAATTGTCGCGTACAGTACACACCTGGCATCGGCACACTTGTGTGTTGCCCCTTAACTATCAAATGTAGCTGTGCAGCAATGGTGAATCGAACAGGATGTTTGAGCCGCGCTTCCAGCCGTCCAGATCCAGCTAAGCCTGTTCTGCAGTCTCACAGTATCAGTGTCATGCAACAAAGATATCAAGGTTAGCCTTTAAAACGGTTGCAGGTCACTTTCTACAGGAAGAGAAATGTTACTCTTGATTATTGGAGTACTTTCCACATGCTGTAATAATTGCATTGACTGTCGGGCTCGTGTGCTGGACACGTGTCCAGTTGAAGTCCAGTGTCTTTCTAAAGGTGCTCTGACATGAGCTTTTCTCCAGATGTCACTAACAGCTCATCTGTTGAAATCATGGCTGTGCATAAATGAAGTGTTGAAGGCCGAGTCACGGCAGCTCGTTCAATCCCAACCTGCACAAAGCTGTGTCGTTACCGAGGTGTCACACAAGGAACGTCTCATTATGAGGAGAACCAGTGAGCTCTCTCATGACCTTTGCAAACTGGTGGCACTGGTTACAGAAACATCTCTAAACTCTGCAGCAGTGCTGGGCCGTAGTGGAGAAGTGATCATTTCACCATAAACTGGTCACAGGAGAGCCAAACTGAACTCATCGTCGTTGAATCAGGAGAGCAGCTCATTCAAACCCAAACCTCTGTTGTCTTGACAACGACACACCGTGGTCCCCGAGTCTGACAGCGAGCTACACGGAGCAGGGGCATGCTGTTCCCTCGACGTGCTCCTGTGTCGTGAAACCACGAGGGTTGCTATAACAACCCCACGCACATTAGCTGGTACTCGATTGTCATGGAAAATGATCAAAGTCCAGTTGAGCCAAGCTGGTAGTAGTGGGAAAGGGCTGTTTGGATGCCGTAATACCAGTCCGTGTTTGTTGGTCCAGAACCACACCTGAGGACCGGACTGGTTTGTGCATACAGCAGCTGTCAGCTTTCTCCCATTCCTCGTTATTACACATCCTTTATGGACAGCTGTGGTTGGATGTGTTGCGTGTGTGTAGCATGCCTTGTTACTGACTTTGATGTCAGTAGCACCTTTAGAACATCAAAGATCGACGATGTGTTCAGTACTTCTATTATGAAGACAAGCTAACGCATGTGCACGTGCTGGGCAGGTCGCTCAGGCGTAAACTCACCAGCCACTTAATAAGGTCCACCCTGATAGTAACAGGTTGGACTCCATGTTCACCTGAAGAGAAAAACTCATGGATTCCTCAAACTGTAGTCCGTATCGCCTTCATGCACATCCATGATGCTGAACTCCAGCTCCTCCATGTTTCAGTAGCACTCTGATGGATTCACATCTGTGACCCAGAGCTCATTTATCCACAATGAACTGATTGTCATGTTCAAGAAACTGATCGACTTTATCACACGGTGTGTTATCCTGCTGGAAGCAGCCATCAGCAGAGGGGCGTGTCGTGGTCCTAGGTGGGCGTGTTGCTGTCAGTGCATGCACATTCAGGATGCTCTTCTGCTTACTTTGGTTGTAACAACTTGTGATGTGAGTTACTGTTGCCCAGGCCTGCACGATATGGCCTAAAATCCATATCACCGTATAATTTGAAGCATGTGCGGTAATGATTTATATTGTGATATATTCTTTTCTTCTACTGTTGTTCCAGATTTACATAGTCTACAACAAGAGGACGGGGAAGCCGCGGGGCTTTGCATTCATTGAATATGAGCATGAGAGAGACATGCACTGTGAGTACCAATATGAACCCAAACATAGTTATGTTACTTAAAGACCAAATACTGTGTGCAGGGCGTTTCTCCTCTGCAGCTCTGTTTGTAACAGCAGCAGCTTTCTCTGTAGTGACTGCTGCTGAGTGAGAGCCCAGCTGCTGGTTAGTGCTGGAGCTCTGCAGTGTGTGTGTGTGTGTGTGTGTGTGTGTGTGTGTGTGTGTGTGTGTGTGTGAACGTGCGTGTGAGAGAACGTGCGTGTGAGAGAGTGCGTGTTGCGTGTCATCAGTCTGGTCTAAGAACGGCGTTCTCAGCAATAAAGACTTGTTTTCTTTTTTGCATCTTGTGTGTGGGGGCGGGGTCAACTGTTTCATTTGTGAGCCTGAACATCTTTGCCTGTCAAAGGCACATTGTCTTTTTAACTGTTAGGCCTTGTAGCTTTGTGGAAGAGCAGCTCTCCCGGTTGGACTATAATGGTAAGCACATAGTCAGACTGGTCACCAAGCATTGAATGGGTTTTTTACCAGACATGTGTCAAAGCCCACGTTTTACAAACTTTTATCGGTGGTCTTCAACCCTGGTCATGGTGAGATTAATTCAGCCTTTCCACACTAGCGAGATACGTTAAGCTGGTGGCGATGCCACAGTAAATACTGTCTCTTTAGTCGAATGGTGTCATCGAACACAATGACGCCATTCTGGGATGTTGGTGCAATCAGCTCTTCAAGACCAGAGTTGCTGAATCACAGTTGTGTAGTTGGAGCAGGGGATGAACTGATGGGGAATGTGGGGTAAACAGTGTATTAACTGTATGTTGTTCTCATTGCCACTGCAGCCGCCAATCTGTGATGGCTATTGGCCAGAGCTGGCTGGCAGATGATGATGGTTATGATACATCTACACCCTACTACCACAGCTCAGTATATGGTTGGTATAATGGGTTTGTATGATGGGTAAGATTTTTTTCCACCCTCCATCTCCTACATAGGGATAGGGTTCAATGGGTAAAGCGTCTTCTTGCAGACCCTAAAGAGCTTTTATTCAGACTTTTACCATTGAACGCACCCGACCGCCTGTCCTAAATGTCACCTCAGGTTAATGAAGGCAGTGGTAGCTGAGCCTGAGAGAGCCACACGCATGATTAAATGGCTGCCATTCGCATTAGCTGGAGTTTGTTGTGACGTGGAGTTTGCAGTCTTTCTCATTGCACAGCACTAAATTGCTGCAATGCTTAACTTGGCAGCCTTACAAACTGCAGACTGTCACCAAAAAGCTTTAATCTCATCATTTATTTACTGATAATCTTGTTGTTCATCACAGTGAAGAGTGAAGCTCCACACGCTAATCAAGAGGTTCCTGTGCTGTCAGCTCAAAGAATAAGTGTTCCAGGATGGGTCCCCAACAAAATGGATAAGTTAGTGCAGGGGCTGCAAAACATCTTTGACTATCTTTAACATGATTCACTTGAAGTTTCCGAGTGTCGTGTATGAGCCCCCCAGTTTGGGTTTTCTTCCCTCAACCAGGCTTGTCGGGGTCATGTGATCAGCCCCTTTGCGCAGCCACAAACAAACCGTTGTGGTTCTCAGTCTCGCTCTCACTTAGCTTTAATGATTGTCACTGCGTATCCAGCAGACAGTAAATGCAACAGGAAATGACGGCCCGGGGCCAAAGTTTCCAGGTGCTAGTTTTTACAATTCCAGTTTATAACATCTGCGCACTGAATGCATCTCAGCCTACACATCCATGGCATGCCAGTGTTAGGAACATTTCTTTCTCAGTAGGTTGGAGTTGTGATAAAGCCAGTCCTGCAAAGAAGCCCAGTTTTGTTTGTTTTGGGTTTTTGTTTTATATTTTTCCACGTTTCCTTTTCCCCACGTGGTCCATGTCAGTAGGACTGGTGGTAAAATCCTTCTTGAAGAGGGAAAGGGTTCGGGGTATGGTAAGTAGATGTGCTGTGACACTGTCGTGGTGTGGAGGTACTTTAGTGAGGCCTTAAAGCTCGGCCTGAGCCTTTCTGAACTCTTATCAGTGAAATGATGTTGTGTCTGGAGGGTTTTGGTAAGGCCCCTTTCATGGATGGTAACGTTTTAGCCTTGGCTCCACACATCAAGTAGCTTAGTCTGGACCGTGGCACGTTCTTCCATCAGTCAACATGGGTCATAACATTGTGTGGTACACGAGTGGACAGTTTGCCAGGTGCTGATGTTCCTACTGTATGTTGCTCTCAGTAAACCTGTAAATGAAAGCAGCTTTGTGTAATAACAGAAGCTGCTGCAGCTTTTTACCAACAGCTCGATGCATTTAAATCTTCTAGAAAACAAAGTCTTATTGTAGACGTGTCAGCGGGTGGCACAAAGGTTTAGCAGCAGTGAATCCAAACATGCCACAGCTTTATGAAACAGCACCTTAGTCTATCAAACAGCAGCTCTTTGGTGTAGCTGGTGTAGGACCCCGAGTAAGTAAAAGAAACGGTGTAATGTAACAATCACTCTTCGGGTGGAAGGAAGTCTACTCCCATTATCCTTCGACTTTTGCCCAGAGAGCAGCCATGTCGGCTTCGCCTGCTCCTGGTCAGTATAATAATGCACTGTTTGTTTCCTTAGCCATATTCCCTCGCTCCCTTTCCTCACCTTTTATCTTCCCTCTTCCCGTTACTCTTCTCCAGCCGCCTATAAGCATGCTGACGGGAAGAAGATTGATGGCAGAAGGGTCCTGGTGGACGTGGAAAGAGGACGTACTGTCAAAGGGTGGCGTCCTCGCAGGCTAGGTGAGCACTGCTTTCTAAGTTGTTCGCCGTTAGGCGTCCCTCCACTGTGGGACTGTAATGTGCAGCGCCTCTGTTTTTACAAGGTGGCGCTGTAAACATTCGCCTGAAGAAAGCGGACTTCTCATGAACATGTTAGAAATGTTTGTGGTTTCTCTGTCTAGGTGGTGGACTGGGTGGCACCAGGCGAGGCGGCGCTGATGTCAACATCAAGCACTCTGGTCGAGATGACGCGTCACGCTATGACGACCGTCCTCTTGGGGGGTGGGTCTTCGTTCTACATTTGTAATTTGACGTAAAAATACAAACTGCTGTAAATACTTATTGCAACTGTGCTGCCCACAGTGACCGTGACCGTGGAGACCGGAGGGAACGCAGCCGTGAACGGGACAGGGACAAGGACAGAGAGCGTCGCCGGTCCCGATCTCGCGAACGCCGTCGCCACACCCGTTCCCAGGAGCGAGAAAGGGACCGACAGATCGTAGCAGCAGAGGACAACAGTGGTAGTAACCGGCGTCGAGATCGCGAAAGGGAGCGTGGGGCGGCATCGGGAGGAGACAGCAGGAGCAGGGAGAGGAGTCGAGACCGGAAGAGAAGGAGCAGGAGCAGAGATCGTAAAAGAGACAGGGACAGGGCGAAGGGGCCAGAAGGAGGGGAGGAGATCGGCCAAGGAGAAGCTGCCCCCGAGGTCGGAGAGCGCATGCTGGAGGAGCACGAGGGAGAAGCGAGTGAGGGCTTAGAGGAGCGTAGAGACAGGGACAGGGACAGAAGGCGTAGCCACAGGGACAGGGACAGACGCAGGGGAGATCGGGACAGAGACAGGGAGCACAAACGGGAGCGTGGCGAGAGAGACAGGGGCGATCGGCGAGAGGAACGGCACAGCTCCCTGCGAGATGACATGGGCCCTCAAGACGACATGGTAAACGAGGATGATGGAGGAGTGCCGCCACAGATGGAGGAATACAGCCAGGATGGGATGATGGCGGGCCAGCAGTCTGCGCCGTCAGCTGATGGCTACGTTTCCAGTGAAAATGGCTACAAGATGGAGGCTGCAGGAGACGAGTATTGAAACGAAGCGCCCGTCGGAGCGTCTCGTACACCGTCTGTGTTCGTTGACCTTTGTGATGTCAGAGCCTTCCTGTCAGTCTGTTTCTGTAACCTGGTGTCATGGTACGCTCAACATGACCCCACTAACGTGTGCCACTACATCACACTCTCATTTTACTGTAGCGATGGTTTTGGTTGTAGTCCCCCCCCCCCCCCCCCCAAAAAAAAACAAACAAACAGACACAAATAAACTTTGTTTTGAAATGGGTCGATGGTGTAGCCGTTTTAATTTCCAGATCTAGCAGCCACGTGACTTTGGTAAATGTGTCCCGATGAGCATCCTGTCAGGTTGAAGATGTAGTGTTGTGGCAGTTATGAGCTCTTCTGTTTATTCCTTTTTATTAATCTCCTGCTGTTGGTAATATTTGCAAGGACATTTTAATAAAGATGTGACTTAAAGCCAGAAAGTTTCATGCCATTCACTTTGCATCCTTTGTCCATGAGTCTGTGCCAAATGTTTTATTTCGTAGTCTCCGATCAGTTCTTACAAACCTGTCACCCCAGACCAACAAGGCCAGTTACAGGATATCCAGAGCACATGTAGCAGTGCTCTATCAGCCTTTCAGCTGGGTGATAAATATTAAAAACGCCCATCAGACAACAGCAGATACTGCAAGTGTGTGAGGGATGTCCTTTGTTGTGTCAGTGCGTGGAGCACATGAGTCCTGCGTAGATGACATCGCTGCTTCGCGCACTGAAGCCGCAGCTGGAGGAGAGCTGCTGCGTCAGGTTGTAGTCTCGAAGCTCCACTCACGATGCTAAGCAGGCCGTGGGCAACGATGGGCCACGCACTGCTGTGAACTACATTAATCGGCCATACGAGGTGTTCGTTGGATCAGTGTGCACCGAGTCCGCGATGATGTCCTCGTACTACCACCCGGCTAAAGAAGCAGACATGGCGGCCATGACAGAACCGCTGTGCCTGGAGAGAGGTAACGTAGCTAGCAGGGTAGCTAACCCTAACCCTGGAGAGAGGTAACGTAGCTAGCAGATGCAGTGTGTGTGGGAGACGTGCTCGCAGTCTGATTCCACAACAAAGGCGAAACGATGATCGTTGGCTTGTCTGATGCATACAAAGGTACCGATGTACACGTCCCTGGGCCCCGCCTCCGCTCCTACACTGACACGTTTGTTTGCTGTGGTCGGCTTCTTTGGGTTTTACGGCCCCATCTCCTGCGTCTTTAGCGGTATGGAGCTTGGTTGGGCCTAAAATGCTGAGTATCCATCAGCGCATGATCCAGTCGGTGAGGAGGATCGTGTTCGACGTCTGTTAATGCACACAGACCCTAACGACACAAGTTAATAATTTAACCACGACACAGTTTAGATGATGTGCGCAGCAGGGGTGACTAGGACGTAACCTTTAGGGGGGCTCGGTCCCCAGTGCCACGCCTACCTCTCAGTTACTGTGAACGCTGCTCGCAGACACGTTCAGTTTTTTAAACTCTTTAATTACAACACCACCTTCAAAAGCAACCCTCCTTAGTGGGATGACCTGTTGTAGTGTCAAAGATAAATAAATTAGCCCATGTTTTCAATATAATACACAGGTTCACACTGGTAAAACTGATCAAACAGCCATGGATGAAGCATCAAAAGTGTGTGGGATACTGTACAGTCTGTGCTACATATACCTGTATACACATATGCTGTGGATCATGGTGGTGACATCGTGCTCTGGGGATGTTTTGCTGCAAGTGCTACTGGTATATCCACACAAAGAGGATGGAGTAACGTCTTCAACTTAACCTCAAGTGAAGAAAACTGGATGTTCCAGCAGGACAGATATTCCAAATACTCATCAAAATTGGTTTTGGAATCATTAAAGCAGCTTAACATCATATCTGTGTAGGTTCTCAGTCATCCAGGTCACGGTAGTCTAAGGAGCTTGGGGAAAAATGTAACTGGACTTCTTTAAGTTTCTTGAAGACGTCTCATCTGAGAAGCTTTGTCAGTTCTAAGACTGGGTGGACAGCCCCAGGTATCTATCCCAGTGGGTGACCCACTATCATGTGCTTCATTACATGAGTCAAGGTGTGAAATGGGTGTTTGGATCCTTAATTAATATTTAATTAAAGGTATAATTCCTCTGTTATCTTCTTCAGTCCCGTGTGCAAACACAGTGCAGTGAAGCTGCTAAACGTTTTGTTTTGGTTTTTATACCTGACCTGTCCAATAGTTTTAAGAAGTAGAATCATCGTCTGACTACTTGGTTGTGTCAAAAATATTTGCTTTGCCGAGAGGAGCGCTATAGACTATAGGCTCCTCATGTTAGTCTTTTTATTTTATATTTACAATATTATCTGAGTGGTTATTATTCTGGAGCTGACGGGGTGAGGGCCTCGTTAGTGAAAGAGACAGGAGGTAACATAAACACATTTTGCAGACCTCTTTCCCCCTTATTTATAAGAATGGTCAAAGAATTTATGATTTCTTTCAGAACTACTTCTTCTGTGAAGACTGCCAATGATCACCCTACTATTAAAACCACATATATATATATATATATATATATATATATATATATATATATATATATATATATATATATATATATATATATATACACACGTACATATACATAAACCCCTCATCGGAGCACTAGGTGAGTGGCTCCAGTAATTTTTTTTCTTTAATCCCCCTCTCGCCCCTGTGGGCGGTTTATCCTTCAAGCTCGGGTCCTCTACCAGAGGCCTGGGAGCTTGAGGGTCCTGCGCAGTATCTTAGCTGTTCCCAGGACTGCGCTCTTCTGGACAGAGATCTCCGATGTTGTTCCCGGGATCTGCTGGAGCCACTCGCCTAGCTTGGGAGTCACCGCACCTAGTGCTCCGATTACCACGGGGACCACCGTCACCTTCACCCTGCACATCCTCTCGAGTTCTTCTCTGAGCCCTTGGTATTTCTCCAGCTTCTCGTGTTCCTTCTTCCTGATATTGCTGTCATTCGGAACCGCTACATCGATCACTACGGCCGTCTTCTTCTGTTTGTCTACCACCACTATGTCCGGTTGGTTAGCCACCACCATTTTGTCCGTCTGTATCTGGAAGTCCCACTGGATCTTAGCTCGGTCATTCTCCACCACCCTTGGGGGCGTCTCCCATTTTGACCTCGGGACTTCTAGGTTATACTCGGCACAGATGTTCCTGTACACTATGCCGGCCACTTGGTTATGGCGTTCCATGTATGCCTTGCCTGCTAGCATCTTGCACCCTGCTGTTATGTGCTGGATTGTCTCTGGGGCATCTTTACACAGCCTGCACCTGGGGTCTTGCCTGGTGTGATAGACCCCAGCCTCTATGGATCTTGTACTCAGAGCTTGTTCTTGTGCTGCCATGATTAGTGCCTCTGTGCTGTCTGTCACATCCCCATTGAGTTCCTGATGAAGGCTCTTCTAGGCATTCCAGGATCCAGGTGTGGGGCATCGAGTCATAGGTCTCTTTGTAATCAATCCAGGCAGTGCACAGGTTGGTCAGACTGGTCTTGTAGTCTCAGCTAACTGCTCGATCTACCAGTAGCTGCTGTTCATCTTAGCCACTATGACGCCTGACAGGAGCTTCCACGTGGTGCTGAGGCAGGTTATTGGTCGGTAGTTGGAGGGGACCGGTCCCTCCTGGGGGTCCTTGAGGATCAGGACTGTCTGGCCTTTGGTTAGCCATTCCGGATTTCTCTCTGGTTCATCTGTGCTGCCAGACGCTCATGGAGTGCAGTCAGCTTCTTCAGACAGCAGGCGTGATCCATGTCAGGTTCTGGTGCTGTCCAATACTTTATACTGGAGACCCTGTCTTTGATATATGTCACTGTGATGGTTACTGGACCCTGTTCACATCGTCTAGTAGATCTTCTGAGGGTACTTCATGTAGTCTTGATTAACCATCTACAGAAGATCCAGGTTTCAAGCTTTACCATGATCCTATTTTTCAGGATCAGTGCACTCAACAATCCTTCTTCCATCACACTTGGGGCGAAGTACCCAATCTCGGGTGGGGGTGATGAAATCTCACCCCTTTAAACTCCCTTTCAACAGGAAGGAAACAGGAAGAAACCTCTGGCAGAACCAGACTCAGGGAGAGGCGCCATCTGCCGTGACCGGTTGGGGTGAGAGAAGGAAGACGGGATAAAGACATGCTGTGGAAGAGAGACAGAGATTAATAACAAGTGTGATTCAGTGCAGAGAGGTTCTGGATCTCTGTCCAGAAGAGCGCAGTCCTAGGAACAACAGAGATGCTGTGCAGGACCCTCAAGCTCCCAGGGCTCTGGAAACTGCTCCGTCTACCATTGGTTGATGCGTTGCGCCTCTGGTATTCCTGCCGATTCCTCTCTGTGGCCTGCTCATGTATTGAGCCTTCTGTCTGTTCATCTTAGCCACTATGTTGCCTGACAGGCGCTTCCATGTTATGCTGAGCAGAGATGGGCAGTGACACGTTACTGTAATCCGATTACTTTTTTCAAGTGACGAGTAAAGTAAAAGATTACTAAGGGATCCGCCCCACTCCTGCTAAACAGGTGACAATAGATTTAAGAGCTGCTGAATCTTTGATTTTATTCATTTATTTGCTGAGTTTTACTTGCATCTATTTGAAAGAGTGTAAACACAAAACATTATTTTATTTCATATGCTGGAATATGCAGAACATAGGTTTAAATTAGAGCTGGGCGATAGAACGATAACAATATGTATCGCGATATAACTTTTACTCGATAGAGAAATTAAACTATCGCGATAGACCTCGCCGCTCTTGTCCTCTTAAAAAAAAAAAAAAAAAAAAGGTCAGCCAATCCAAATGAAGTAGCGCAGAGCCGAACCAATCACAGCCGCAGCGTCACGTCGCGTGACTTGTTACGTACAGCACAAGTGCCAAGCCGCACGTGTGTTTGTTTGGGAAGCAGCCAGCGGGTAATGGAGGAAATGAGTGTGCCGACTAGAAAAATCAACCGAGCGTGACCGAAGAGAAAACAGATGATGGTTCCAACGCCGGAGAGATTGTCGAACGGAAGAGCCATAGAAGTTCCGTAGTGTGAAGGTATTTCGGCTATTTCAAGTCTGACAAAAAACAGAGTAGCGTGCACTGTAAATTGTGCCGAAAGCAAGTCTGGAAATACAATAAACTGGTGCATGCGTCACACTGTGCGCCACGTTATTGTTTCGGTGAAATGAATTTCTACAATACTGTTAATTCTACTCTCTGCAGTGTTTAAATGCTTACATATACACACAGTTACTGTCCCTCCACACATACGACTGTTCTGCTTCTATGCCCCAGCTTTGTTTACTTTTTCCCACCGAGGCTTCTAGACTTCTGATTGGCCAACATTTCTGCACGGTTAGGAATCTAGCGCCACCTGCTGCTTTGGCATGTTCATAGCAGCGTTTTCCTTCATTTCTGCCTTTATGTGTGGACGGGATTATTTTTTAAAACGAAAACGGAAAATCTCCGTTTTCAAAAATACCCATGTACGTGTGGACGTAGCCTCAGTCTCTGACTGGAAGCGCTGATTCGTCATTCGGCTTTTGTCAGACTAAAGTAACTGTTAAAACTGTTTGAAAAGCTCAGCTATACAACAAGGAGAGATTGAGAATTTCCTTTTAGTTCTCAGTTTATTTGATATTGACAAAAGTTAGTCAGTTTTGTCTGTTCTTCTGTAAAACAAACTAAGATTTATTTTTAGAATTAATATTTTGTTTCTAAGTGGAATTGACAGTTTAGTCTGTTTCATTTGTTCTATTTTGAAACTTAAACGCTTTAGCGGCTGCCTTTTGTGTAGTTTGCAATATTTGCCTTTATTTATCTGAAAAAGTCTCATGTTCCTTAAGTACATCTACCCTGTTGAACTTATTATGGGAAATAAATATTTAAATCAAAACAAGCTGCTGATTATTTCACATTTCACTTGTGAGCAACGGCACATTTAAATCTTACAAATATAGTTATTTGGCTTATATCGTGATAGATATCGTTATCGCCTGAAATGAAAAAAACATATCGTGATATGAAAAAATCTCATATCGCCCAGCTCTAGTTTAAATGGTAAATTTCTTCATGTGAAAGACTGTAACATATAATTAAATTTTTGCTTGATGCAATGTGCATGAAGTTAAAAGATTAAAACTAATAAAACAATTTTTAAAAAGAGACTTTTCCATTTGATTCAATTTGATATGATGATTATGCAGAAAAATAGAGTTGGGCTGAAAGGTCTGTCGCTTTATTACGTATTCAGATTAGGTATCATGTTTTTAAAAAGTAATAAGTAAATAAGTAATCTCAGAGTGACGCTGAAAAACTAGTTCATGCATTTATTACTTCCAGGCTGGACGACTGTAATTCATTATTATCAGGAAGTCCTAAAAACTCCCTGAAAAGCCTTCAGCTGATCCAAAATGCTGCAGCAAGAGTCCTGACAGGGACTAGAAAGAGAGAACAGATTTCTCCTGTTTTGGCTTCCTGTTAAATCCAGGATTCAAAATCCTGCTCCTCACATACAAGGTCTTAAATAATCAGGCCCCGTCCCCTGCTGTTGTGATTTGGTACTGTATAAATAAAATTGAATTGGTATTTGATAAATGGGAAATGTAAAGCTTACATGTGAGTCCTTGTGTTTTTAAATTAGGTTTATACATGTGATGTGTCTGTTCATATGGAGAAATCTGCTGAGAAGCAAAATAGGCTGTTATTTAAGTGTTGCTTGCAGGATGAACAGGTTAGCTTGCTGTACTGTGATGGCTCTACACTAAAGAACAGCGTGTGACGGGTGCACAGTACCTGTGGTGCTTATGGTCAGAGTTAGGTTACATCAAGTGTAGCAGGGATTAGTTAAGCTGATGATGGTGAGATTCATTCCACCTTCATGCTAACTTTATATCATCTAGTATAAAAACAGCATGAGCAGTGTACTGTCAAACATCTGCGTACGTCTTGTTCAGTTCGGTCGTGTAAGTCCACAAAGAGCAGTAAAACTCAGAGCAGCAGCAGCATGTAGCTACTGGAGCGCTCAAAAGAAAGTGTAGTGATTTGTAATTCTTTTCCCCGTACACTAGTTTGTGTACTTAAGTAGAGAATGTGTGTGCCTTTGCCACCTGTGTTACAGTAGGTGTGAATCATGCCAGGGCCTGGTGCCATGTACCAACTCTTCATGCTTCAGGCCTCGTCCAAAATGCTCCATATTCACATTTTCCAGTAGAGCTTCAGAGGGTTTAACATCGTGTTGGTAATCACCCCAGGAGGGTCCACGTTTCCAGTTTAGCCATGATCCTTCCTCTTGGTGGGATCATGGCCTTTAAAAGGCCGAATGTGGATTCATTGTCCTTTTCTGTCAGGTAGTCTCCCGCCATCATGGCCTGGGGTGCTTTTTCCTTCAGTGGAGCTTCAGGAGGTGCAGGGGCGTCAAACAGCTGCTGGCTGTGTCCAGATGTTGCAGAGAGCGTCCCTCATGACTGAGGGCCCTCGTCTGTGTGGTAACCACTGGGTTTATCAACAGGACAATGCTACAGTACACAATGCTGCAGGACAAGAGACTTCTTCTAGGACAATAACATCACCCTGTTGGACCATCCTGTGTGTTCCCCTGATCCAAATCCAACTGAGAACCTTTGGGGATGGATAGAAAGGCAGTAGATGCCTTCATGCGGCCGTCTTCACCACTTGGAGAAATGTTCCCACTCACCTCATGGAAATGCATCCTGTGACTGTGGGAGGGTCTGTAGTGTCCACAGACAGTGTTGTGTTGCTGTGTTGTTAATCCTGGCTTGTGTGTGTTGTGGGTTAGATGTATGCAGGGTGATCGAGCTGCTGGACCGGCTGCAGCGGACTGGTGAGCTGCCTCCTCCCAAACTGCAGGCCCTGCAGAGAGTCCTACAGAGCAAATTCTGCGCTGCCATCAGAGAGGTAAAGTGCCACGGCCCTTTTAAAAGAATGTTTAATAATCGTTTTCCTAATGTCCGGTGCATAAAGTGAGCATTGTCACGTCCTCACAGTCTGTTTAAAAGCAACTCTTTTCATTTAATCATCTCAGACTTTTTTAAATGACCCATGTGAGAACATGTGCACTTCCTTTCTTTTTGGACATTTTTGTCTTTATTGAATGGTGGCGCAGTGGAGATGGACGATACGCAGTAAAGACCGTGGATTGGACTCTGACCTGGGCCTCAGCACACTGGCCGTACAGCCTTCAGTAGAGATTAGTACATGAGCTGCTCTGCCTCCTGAGCTGCAGCCACATATTTAGCCTCCAATCAGTGAAAACTACACTTTAAGTTTGAGGCCATTTACTAAAATCTGATGCTGAACGAGCAACCAGCCACCACGCTGGCGTTCTTGGCAACACTTGCATTTAAAAAGTTAAGTTAGATAACTAATGACTGTAACAACTAATGACTTAATGAATAACTAAATAGTAAAGAAGATAACAGAAAGTAAATAAGTGTGAGCCTTGAAGCTGTTATCAAAGACTGACTGAAAGCACATGGTGCAGTTTCTTATATTTAGCTAATAATAGAATTTATCATGGATGTTTGCAGTGTTATCCATTGTCTGTGTATCTACTGCACTGTGTGATGCTACATCCCCATTACACTCCAGTCTGAGCCACCTTTGTTCTGCTTTGTTGTCCTTAGGTTTATGAGCAGCTCTATGACACTCTAGACATTGTTGGAGGACCAGAGGTGCGAGCACAGGCAACAGCCAAGGTATTACAAATGACAAAGCAGCTTTATGTTAGAGATTTGGGCTGTTTGTGATTGCAAACCACAGCAGTGTTGTAGTTCTTAGACTACGACGCTCTGCTAATGCCACTACACACACTGTAGTGGCATCTTTAGTCAAAGTGGGAAAAATCTGACTACACATTGGAATATTTAACTGTACTGAGCAGACACTGAGATACTGAGAACAGTGCAGTATGCATTTGTTAAACTGATAAATATGTTTTAACAAAAGTAGTACAGTTAAATGGGATTAACAGTGCAGCACTCCTGCAGTGCTGGAATATGGTGACCGCTGTCATAAATGGACTGATTCTTATACAGCGCTTTTCTACTCACAGCTATACAACAGGCCTCATTCACCCAGTCACACAAGCACTTCCTTCTATACTTAAGTGCAAACTAATCTACATCCACACTCCGATGGATGCATTGGTGAGCAACTTGGGGTTAGTATCTTGCCCAAGGATATTTGGCATGTAGACTAGGGGAAGCCAGGGATCGAACCAGCAACCTTCCAGTCAGTGGCTGATCTGCTCCACCGCCTGAGCCACAGCCACCCCATAAATGAAAGGTTTGCACCAGAGTGGCAGAGTGTGGAATTTGTTTTTGCTCAAAACAAGTGAAGATGTAGTGATCGTGCATCTCCCACTGAAACAGTAGGATGCATAGTTGAAGGGAATCTTGAAATGCTACAGATGAATGCAGCGTTTAATACATGAATTTGCACTGAAGAATACCACCTGACATCCTTCCAGAGTTTGCCTCTGACGGATATCTTTGTCTCCTTAAGCCTTTGACCTCTAAAAGCCTGTCACGGTGCCATGTGAGGACGAATGCTCGGCTGGTTAGCCGGCTCCACAGTGTGCTCTTCCTGACGTCTACTTTCAGCAGTTTGAAATGCTGAGCAACTTCATGTTTTGTGTCCTTACTCTCTCTGTCTGGGTTTTTTCTTCCTTTGTTTCCCTTTCCTTTCCTCTTTTCTGGCAGCTTTTGCAATCAGAATTTACTATTGTTAGAAACATATTTGCATTTCTACCACACATGCTCTCTATCCGATTGTTAAGTGATGACGTGACGAATCCTACTTCCGGGTCTAAAGTAGTCTGCGTTTAATATGGCTTTTGTGTTGTTAACATGTTTAATGTTTTGTATTTTCTTCTATTTGATCTCAAAAAGCTCCTAAAACAGTCAGTGATCCCTGTTGACCTCCCTCGGCTTTTATTACCGCTAATCATTTATTTAAGCTCAGTTTTTAAAACCTTAGGATGTAGCTACAGCCCAGCCCATGCAGCAGTATATGAATGACTAACCTCATATTGTGGATGGATTATCTCAGTTGTTCTCCTGGCTGAAGTTTGGTCCTTTTACAGCATCCTGCCATGCGATTACATTTGTTCCTGACCACCGAGAACACTCACGTTAACTTTTATCGAGTGGAAAAAAAGTTAGCTTGTTTATATTATGCTAACATAGCTGTGTCGCTAGCAGTCACGTAGCACATCATTATATACCAGCTAGCCCAACTTCAGTAACCCTACAAACGTCACTGCTGTTTAGTTTTCTGTCTTCATTTATGTTGGAAGTGATAACAGAGCTGTACGTTTTAATTTGTTTCCAAAACCCCGCAGCCAGGACATGCTATATTGTATTTAGATAGAAGCTAGCGAGCTAACTTCCTGCTAACTTCTAACTCTGTTAAATGTCATAAATTCCGTTTTCATGGATGCCTGGATGTTAAACTCAGTTGTTACACCTGGTAGAGCAGAACGCTGATCATTTTATTAAAGATGAAAGACTTTAGACAGTTTTTCAACTCTCAGTAATGCCATAGTGATCGTTTGATATATGGACCTGCAGCGGAGTTTAGGCCCAGACACGGCTAGTGACGTCAGACTGAACAACCGGATAGGCTCCTTTTTGTGCTGTTTGTTTTTCATTATTTATTTTAGTATATTTGATCTATTTATTAGGGCTGCACGATTTTGCATAAAATGAGAATCACAATCTTTTGGCTTAGAATTGAGATCACGATTTTCTCACGATTTTCTTTTCCAGTATAAATATTTATTGCACTTATTAACTGCACATCAACTTCGTAACAGTTGAGACTGAACATAAAAACAATAAATAAACATAAAAACAACAAATGTCTCACATTTTGTCGTTGCCGAAAATGTACTGCTTGAAATTCCGTCTCCACCGTTGCTCGACGCTGCGTGTACAGAGCAGGTAGTGCAACAATAGAAAAATAGTTGCGGGACGGCACTGTGTAGCGTTTGTCTAGGGTGTTGATCATTTTCCTAAATCCCTCGTTTTGCACAGTGTTGATGGAGCCATATCTTTGGTCAGGTGATAAGTGATAGCCTCCGTAATTTCTTTGTGCCTGCGGGAGTTCGACATGTATAGGAAAGCGCTGTATAAGGTTCCGTTATTGATGTTTGGGTGGTTGACCGGGACGGATTTTCTCCAGTCACTTTCTCGTCATCCCTGACGTGCTCTCCGTTGTTTTTTCCCTGCTAATTGACCCTGTGCATGAGAAAATGCTAACTTCCTGGTTTGAGACCGGATGTGGGGTTGTACATTTCCGGTAGCTTTACTTTGCGGTCAATCGCTACTGTGAAGATATCCTCCAAAATCATGTCCAAAACTCGAAAACGGAAAGATGGCGTTAAGTTACAAAGAGCAGAAGGTGGGAACACTCACCGCTGCTGTGTCATAAAAAAATCTAATGATCAATTTTGACGTTTAAAGCGTTTAGATCGATCAGTTGTTTACATCGCTCAACACAAGCAGAACTGCATCACTGCAGCAGACGACACATCGTCCACATTCAGAATCACATCTTTGTATAGTGACGGGTCTTATGATTTAAACAGGCAAATGTTCAGCATTCAAACTACAGGTGAACAATAGTCAAACCAGATGTTTCCCTGTTATGTTGATATCAGCTAGTCAAGTACACACCTACACAGCATGTTAACAAACCGTGAAAAAAGCCACACAAAAAATGAATGATTGCTGGTAACGGTTTCTATACATTATTATTTATGAAGGGTATGTTGTGACTTACCTTCAAAATTACAGTGGTCCCTCGCTATAACGTTCACCTTTCACCTCGCTGTTTCACAGATTTTTTTAGTGCAAGTTTGCACGTTTTTTTACGTCACATTGTGTCCTGATCGCTGCAGACGATCTCCGTGACGTCTCTCCTGTACAGTACAGAATCGCTGCATCGATCGCTGGCAGTGTGACTCTGAAGTGTAGTACTGTATGTCCACGATGTCCACGAAACGTTTTGCACTGTCAAAAAATAAAATTGGCTCCTTGATTTCACCTCTCGCTGGTTATTTTTAGAACATAACACCCGCGATAAACGAGGGACAGCTGAGAAATATAACATTTGAATCCATTTTCTCTTTTGCTCTGAGGCGCGGGGGAAAATATCGACAAGTCGATGAACATCAGAATCAGAATCAGAATACTTTATTCATCCCGAGGGAAATTAGGGGTTACAGCAGGCAGCACGCTAATGGCGCATGCGCACTCACAAAGGAACCTTCTGACCAACTTTACACAAACATCATTTACAGATATATTGGGTAAATGCCCGAGACATCTATAGAAATGTAAATCGCTGCTTGATTCATTCATTTGCTTAACTTGTTTTGGACCGTAAACAAGGCGTGAATAGGACACCGGAAACAAAGCTCCCCACAGGAGTTTCTGCACCGGAAGTAGCACATGCTAACGTGCACACAGTCAATTTTAGCAGCCAGCTTCTGTATCACGTGGTATAAGGCTCCGTCCTTGTCATTTGTTGAGCAGGAAGAGTGAGCGCTTGTTTCCGTGCAGATTACGTCCCGGATCAAAATGCGGTACAATCGTCGTCGTCTTCTTTTTTTTTTTTGTAAATCGTTGTCATTTGGAAATGAGATCGCACATAAGTATGAATTGAGATCGCGATTTTCTAACGATTAATCGTGCAGCCCTACTATTTATGCATTTTTATTAAAATTATGTATATAATTCAGTTCTATTTGGTTTTATGTCTATAGAGCCAAATCACAAAAATAGTTGCCTCAAGGTGCTTTATACTGTAAGGTCGACCCTATAGATACAGAGAAAAACCCAACAATCATATGACCCCCTATGAGCAGCACTTTGGTGACAGTGGGAAGGAAAAACTCCCTTTTAACAGGAAGAAACCTCCAGCAGAACCAGGCTCAGGGAGGGGCGGGGCCATCTGCTGTGATTGGTTGGGGTGAGAGAAGGAAGACAGGATAAAGACATGCTGTGGACTTTATGAGTTACTCAGATTGTCTATAAACAGGCCCACATTTAACACTACCACTGTGGGAAAATAGTTTGTTTTGTATTGCATCCTTTGAATGCAGCATATGTTTGTCCTCCCACCTGTGTACTGTCAGATCCTCTGTTTTGTATAACAAATAGAGGTAACTGGAGATGTGATGTGAAATAGAACTTGTTGTTTTGCTCATCATGTGGTTTCCTCTCTGATTAGGCCACAGTGGCAGCCTTTGCAGCCAGTGAGGGGCACGCCCACCCAAGGGTGGTAGAACTGCCCAAGACAGAAGAGGGACTGGGCTTTAACATCATGGGTGGAAAAGAGCAAAACTCTCCCATCTATATCTCAAGAGTCATCCCTGGAGGAGTGGCTGACCGCCAAGGTGGGCTGAAGAGAGGAGACCAGCTACTTTCTGTCAATGGTGTGGTAAGAGGATCACAGAAGCCCACTTACAACCTGCTGAGGAGAGGTGCACACAGCGTGAAGACCAGAAGCAGTCACTGAATCCTGGAATTATTTTAAAAGTGTTAACTACAAGTATTTATCCAGTTTCAAGACCCCATTTAAAACCATTGTCTGTAGAATTTGTAAATCCAAAAATAACACAAGAACATTTCTTCATATACGGCACATTTACACTTTGTTTTTAGGTCAGGCGCATCAACAGTCACATTTATTATCATTTCTAGTTCATTTTGTACTTTATGTATGTTCAGTAGAACATCTACATAAATATACAGCATCAGTATATTATAATTGATATAAATAATTGATACTGTTTGATACTAATTGATTTGTTTAGCCTACCTGTTGGCCTGGATAAGGTGTTGCAGGGGTCAGGTGCAAAGTGTGTTGGGTGGGGTTCGGGGGCCATTCCTCCTGTCAGGTCCCTCCAGATCTCACTGTTGTTCCCACTGGGACAATGGGACGACAGACTCAATACTCTGAGGACCTCCTTAAGCCCACTGATGCGTCTCCTGTAGAAGCAAAGGCTGGGGACAGGAGAGACGACTCGTCCATCACTGAGGTGGTTAAACACCTCCGTGGTGGCTGGGCCTCTGGGGTGGATGAGGTTCACCCTGAGTTCCTAAAGGTGTGGATGGTGCAGTGTTTGTTATGCTGACATGCTGAGAAAGATGTAGAGGATCTGTGCAACAGCTTTAAATTATTCCTAAATGCAGTGGAGCAACTTAAAAGACTGCTCTTAACCTATAATCTCTATCTCGTTCACTCACCTTATCCAACATTGATAGTGAAGGTGTTAAAGATCCTCCATCAGTCACTTTAATATGACTCAGATGTAACCATAAGAACAGGTTACTGGCACCCTGAGAGGTAGAACTGGCTGCCTGCCCACATCACTGGGAGGTTGGAGAGGTACTCTAGCCATACGTGACAAGAGATGTGAAAACATGAGAGTGTATCCATCTCTCTAAAATGAAGGAATACTGTAGAAGTGCATGTCAGTGCATCGTCATAGCTGAAACAGGTTAGCACTGTCCTTTCACTCCTGGAAAGTGTTGATAAGAAGTCATTCTTGTTTCTCTCTTCTGAACGGAGCAGCTTCTGTCCCCTTCCAGAACAAAATGAGTGGGTGTGCATCAGAAGTTAATGAGGGTGATCTCTGTGTGTACAGCTTACCAGGGCAACCCTCGGAAAAACCCACAACCTATTCCAGTCGCTGTCAAACCACTTAAGGGTAGAGGGGAGGTCATCAGACGTTCACTTTATGGGTAAAGAGTAAACGTAGTCGGAAGAAACGGCTTCTTGTAGCATGTCAGACTTTTGCTTTGTGTTGGTCTTCATGCAGAGTGTTGAAGGTGAGCACCATGAAAAGGCTGTTGAGCTGCTGAAGGCTGCACAGGGATCAGTCAAGTTGGTGGTCCGCTACACCCCGAAGGTGCTGGAGGAAATGGAGGCTCGCTTTGAGAAGATAAGGAGCGCCCGGAGACGACAGCAGCACACCAGCTACTCGTTAGTCTGCAGTCAGCATGTTTGTATGTGGTGTGCACCCATACATATAATCATATGTTTGGATACACACTGCTGTTATCCTGAGTGTGGCAACTAGTCAGCTGACCATTGTCAAGGACAGTGGGCAGTTTTTCTGTGTTTACACAATACACCACCAGTGTAAATAAAAGAGATAATTTGCGCATCTAATAAACTCTTAGATTTTATTCACAGAACACAAAATACATCTCAAATGTTTAAAATTAGATGCATATGAGATTGAATTTAATTCAGTGGACTTTTATTTAAACAGCGACAAATCACAATAACATGAAGACAATAATACAGCAAAAAACCCAACAATCATATGACCCCCTATGAGCAGCACTTTGGCGACAGTGGGAAGGAAAAACTCCCTTTTAACAGGAAGAAACCAGGCTCAGGGAGGGGCAGGGCCATCTGCTGTGATTGGTTGGGGTGAGAGAAGGAAGACAGGATAAAGACATGCTGTGGAAGAGAGACAGAGGTTAATAACAGATATGATTCAATGCAGAGAGGTCTGTTAACACATAGTGAGTGAAGAAGAAACACCCAGTGCATCATGGGAATCCAAGTAGGCCTGCAGAGCGAGAGCGAAGTGCTCTAATAGGGTGATATGGTACTACAAGGTCATTAAGATAAGATGGGCCTGATTATTTAAGACCTTGTATGTGAGGAGCAGGATTTTGAATTCTGGATTTAACAGGAAGCCAAAACGAGAGAAATCTGCTCTCTTTCTAGTCCCTGTCAGGACTCTTGCTGCAGCATTTTGGATTAGCTGAAGGCTTTTCAGGGAGTTTTTAGGACTTCCTGATAATAATGAATTACAGTCGTCCAGCCTGGAAGTAATAAATGCATGAACTAGTTTTTCAGCGTCACTCTGAGACAGGATATTTCTAACTTTAGAGATGTTGCACAAATGGAAGAAAGCAGTCTTACATATTTGTTTAATATGTGCATTGAAGGACATGTCCTGGTCAAAAATGACTCCAAGGTTCCTCACAGTGTTACTGGAGGCCAAGGTAATGTCATCCAGAGTAAGGATCTGCTTAGATACCATATTTCTAAGATTTTCAGGGCCGAGTACAATAACCTCAGTTTTATCTGAATTAAGAAGCAGAAAGTTAGCGGCCATCCAGGTCTTTATGTCTTTAAGACATTCCTGCAGTTTAACTCATTGGTGTGTGTTATCTGGCTTCATGGACAGATAGAGCTGGGTGTCATCTGCATAGCAGTGTAAATGTATGCTATGTCTTCTAATGATGCTGCCTAAGGGAAGCATGTATAATGTAAACAGAATTGGTCCTAGCACTGAACCCTGTGGAACTCCATAATTAACCTCAGTGTGTGAAGAGGACTCTCCATTTACATGCACAAACTGGAGTCTATTAGATAGATATGATAGAAACCACTGCAGCGCAGTACCTGTAATACCTACAGCATGTTCTAATTGCTCTAATAGGATATTATGGTCGACAGTATCGAACGCTGCACTGAGGTCTAGCAGGACAAGCACAGAGATGAGTCCACTGTCAGAGGCCATAAGAAGATCATTTGTAACCTTCACTAAAGCTGTTTCTGTGCTGTGATGAGCTAGGGCTGCTCAATTAATCGAATTTTAATCACGATTACGATCTGGGCTTTCAACGATCATTAAAAATGACTGAGCTGATTATTAGCCCCTCCCTCATGCTTTACTCTCGCGCTGCTCCGTGTGGTAAATCAAGCGTTCCGCTCTCCATTTCCAACACGCGTCACAACAATTAAGAGGACCCGAGGGAAGCTCGGAAAGCTAAGCAGAAGTTATTTGGAGAGGAGAGTGACTGCCGTTGGTTGAAAAGAGGTAAAAAAAACTTCAGTGGTGTGGAAACATTATGGGTTCAGTCAGACGTGGATCAAGTAGACACAGTGTGTAAACTTTGCTACGGTGTCGTAGCTGCACCACAGAGCAACACTGCAAAGTTCACTAAACATAGATGTTTACATTTCTCATTTATTTCTTATATTGCAAACATTTGCACTGTTATCAGTATTTGCACTATTTTATATTGTTTTTTAAAGTCATTATTCAATACATTGTTATTGTTAACCCTTTAAAGCCGGTCAGAGCAGCACGCTCCGTTTTGTGTAACTATTTTTAAATCCCTGTAGAACCGGAACCGCGTAAGCTAGCGCAATATTTGTTTTGCATATGAAACCGGAGGAGTTGTACTTACATCTTATGCCATCAGCTTGTCCTCGGTCACAGTTTCCTTCCACATGAAGCTTTGCAAAAATCGCATAAAAAGCACTTGCAGGAACAAAAACATAATACTCCAGAAACACGCTTTGCCGATCCATCAGCTGTTCTTAACACTTCCCACATTGAAAAAGACGTCAACGCGAACTATCGCATTTCCTGCCCGAAACCGGAAGTGACGTCATTTTCGCGGAAAATGTAGTTTTTTACTTGTAGGCCTTAAAAGCCTATACTGGTGTTTTTATAATGGTTAGAGACAAATGCAATCGCATGGCAGGATGCTGTAAACCGACCAAACTTCAGTCAGGAGAACAACTGAGATAATCCATCCACAATACGAGGTTAGTCATTAATATACTGCAACAACATGGGAATAGATCAGCTGCCAGAGAATTCAACAATAATGAATCAATGGTACAGAAGTGGAGGAAGCAAGAAGAATGAGTTTAATAAAGTTTGATTTATCTGACTGCTTTGTTTCGCTTAATGTGCCTTATAATCCTGTGCACCTTATGGTCCGAAAAATGCGTACTGCACACTGCAGTTTAATGTTGCAAAGCACCTCTTTTTAACTTCAGTGGATATTATACATGGTTATGCTCAGGATATGTCAGCCAATTTCTACTGGAAATGCCTTTGGGTTAAACTTTCAGCAAGGAATTTGCATTTGCACTGTTACATTTTTATAAAGCTTTAATGTACATAAAAACCAGCTTCTTGTTTACGTGAAAATAAATGGAAGGTTGTCTTTTTGCGCTAGTAATGTTGTGGAGTTGTATTTTGTCTCGCATCAATTATATCGTCAGTTATATCGTTATCGCAAATTTTCAAATATATATCGTGATAAATATTTTTGGCCATATCGCCCTGCTCTATCGTCAAATAATCGAGATCTCAATTTCAGTGAAAATAATCGTGATTATCATTTTTGCCATAATCGAGCAGCCCTATGATGAGCTCTGAAACCTGACTGAAACTCTTCAAATAAGCCATTCCTCTGCAGATGATCTGTTAGCTGTTTGACAACTACACTTTCAAGGATGTTTGATATGAAAGGAAGGTTGGAGATTGGCCTATAATTAGCTAAGACTGCTGGGTCTAGAGATGCTTTTTGAGTAAAGGTTTAACTACAGCCAGCTTGAAGGTCTGTGGTACATAGCTGATTATTAGAGATAGGTTGATCATATTTAAGATCGAAGCATTAATTAATGGCAGGACTTCTTTGAGCAGTTTTGTAGGAATGGGGTCTAAAAGACACGTTGATGGTTTGGAGGAAGTAATTATTGAAGTTAACTCAGAAAGATCAATTGGAGAAAAAGAGTCTAACTTAACATCAATGGTACTAAGAGTAACTGTAGATAATATTACATCTGTGGGATGATTACTGGTAATTTTTTCTCTAATGATAAAAATGTTATTTGTGAAGAAGTTCATGAAGTCATTACTAGTTAACATTAAAGGGATGGTTGGCTCAACAGAGCTCTGACTGTTTGTCAGCCTGGCTACAGAGCTGAAGAGAAACCTGGGGTTGTTCTTATTTTCTTCAATCAGTGATGAATAGTAAGATGTTCTGGCTTTGCAAATTGTTTATGTTTAAGTTGTTTGTTGCTGGTTTTTAGTTTGTTTTTTGTCTGTTTGGGAGCTGACACAGTCTCTATGGAGATGGGTTTTTGGGGGGGTAGCAGGAGGAGAGAAGCTGCAGAGAGGCGTGTAAGACTGCAACTCTGCTTCCTGGTCCCAACTCTGGATAGTCATATTTTGGGGGGTTTAATAAATTTGTCCATATTTCTAGAAATGAGAGCTGCTCCATCCAAAGTGGGATGGATGCCGTCTCTCCTAACAAGACCAGGTTTCCTCCAGAAGGTTTGCCAATTATCTATGAAGCCCACATCGTTTCTGGGACACCACTCAGACAGCCAGCAATTTAAGGAGAACATGCGGCTAAACATGTCACTCCTGGTCTGATTGGGGAGGGGACCAGAGAAAACTACAGAGTCCCACATTGTTTTGCAAAATGCAATACCAGTCAGGGTAATGACCTCAGTGTGTTATCCAATCGGTCTGCCACATGTGATAACACCACTGTCTTTGTTAATCTATTAAACATTCAGACACTTATGAGCAACAACCATCTAATCCAGCATCTCCTCACCAACCGTAAGTTAGACTTTCCCAGCTTAACTGAGACATGGCAACAACCCCATGACTTCTCCCAACTCATTGATCCCACTTCTCTGAGGGTTGTTTACATCTGTGCAGCTTGTGGAACTGGGCAGGCAGGAGACATACCAGTAATGTTTGGCTAGAAGTGGAAGAATGTGGGCATGGGGAGATGGGAGTGGGTCAACTAAGCCTGTCAGAGGTTTCATGTGTCTGCCTGGGAGCAGGTCAGCAGTGACTTAGCGCACATACAACCCATCTGCACCAATTACATGTTGGCTAAAATAACACAAACACTTTATTTTCTTTTAGAAATGATTAAGCTACCTAACACTCGGAAAGGCAAGCCGTTTCCTTCATGTGGACTTGGACTGGACTCAGCTTTTTGTCAGACTTGGGAACCATGTAGTCTTTTGATGTCACATTTTCGGATTGCCTTGGATTGCTTGGAACCCAGCAGAGTAGGTACTAAAAAAGTACCTGGTAACATGTGCTGTGACCTAGTGGAAAACCCTAAAAACATCAAGCCGACCTGAGTAGGTACTAATGAAAAAGGGCTACAAATCTTGCAGGAGCAGGTTGGTTGCTGATGCTGTGGGCAGAGGCAGGTGGCTAAAAATTGACAGGGGGTCCCAAGAATGCTAGCAGGATGGAGGGTACAACTGATGTTAGTAACAAAATTAAGGCTGGAGTGAACCAGTGGAAAAGTTTTAACATCGTTAAGAACCAAGAAGGTAAAGAGCTGGACTTGTGAGAAGTGTGGCAAAGTTCTTGTATTTCATAGTTTCACATCGCTGCTGTTCAGTGACATCTACCTGTGTGTTTTACACTGGCAGGATGAAAGCTTTCAAAGTACAGACTGCTGCATGCATTTGTGATCTGGATGGAAAAAGCACGAGTTAATAATAATAGGTTTAAATGAGCCGCCACTGGCAGCCAGATTGAAAAAATCGTCCTGCACAGGGCTCTAGTGCAGAATGGTCCAGCCAATGCCCCCAACCTCCTCCCCACTACCCCTCTGTTGAACTTCTGCCAAAGATCTTGCAGACTGAGACATTTCCAGCACACCCACACTATATGTTTGGGCAAGTCAGGCCTTTCCAACATCCTCCCTTTCAACAAAACCAAATAATTTCCTCCCATTTATGTAGTGGAAATGTCAACAAGCGCTGTGTGGCAGGCAGGAGTTGGACCCAAAATGCAGGCTCTCAGACTCGAGGGATGAACTCAAAATCACAGCTTTATTGGCTGGCAAGGAAGATGCATACAAAACAAAGCCACACTGGGAACTCTAAGTTCAAGAAAACACAGGGAGCGAGTAACACAGCAATGAGGGACGACGCGACACTGACTCAGAGAAACACAGGACTTAAATACACTGGGAAATAACGAGGGGAATGAGACACAGGAGGGGAGCACAGCTGGGAGAAATCAGACATAACCAGACGAAAGGGAAGCGAAACTCAATACATTCACGTAGGACACAGACCTTCAAAGTAAAACAGGAAATGTAACACAGACGCAGACTGACTAGGGGAGACAGAGCAACTAAGAAACACAGAGACCAACATAAAAGAGGCACAGAGGGCGGCTACTAAACACTCAGAAAACTAACCAGAATACAAGAAACCCAAACTAAAATACTAGACTATAGAACAAACTGAGGCAACAAAGACAACTTAGAACATGCAACATAACACAAAAACCCTGAGACACAAGAAACTCACAACACTGGGTCAGGAGCTCCAGGATCCTGACAGGAAATGTCCTAGAAAACTACCAAAGATAACACAATCTGGGAGGAATAAAATAACTTCAAAGCTGTTGTGACAGAATAAAGAACCCACGCACAGCACTGTAAATTGTCTTTATTTCCAGACTGTTGTTGTGGCAGCAGTCCAGCTGCCCTCCTCGTTCTTCATGCCACACACAGATCTCTCTTCTAGTCTCGGTCGTTGTGTCCTTGGGCAAGACACTTCACCTACCGCCTACTGGTGATGGCCAGAAGGGCCGATGGTGCAATGTGGCAGCCTCGCTTCTGTCAGTCTGCCCCAGGGCAGCTGTGGCTACAACTGTAGCTGCCTCCACCAGTGTGTGAATGGGTGGATGACTGGGTGTGTAAAGCGCTTTGGGATCCCTAGGGGGGACTAGTAAAAGTGCTATACAAATACAGGCCATTTACCATAGCTGTGGAGAGTCTTAAGGTCATATCGACACGCCCTGACAAAGGGGGATCATTCCCCGTACATATGGGAAACGGAGTGGTGAGATAGTCTGTGATAGAGAACTGGTGGCAGTAGATGGCTACCCCTCCTTGAGCCCATTTCTGCGGATGTTTGTTGTTGGAATGGAAATGTTCCTGTTCCTACTGTCACCAGCGCTTGCTCATAGTCAAATACGATGTCCATCTGAAACACGAATGTCCAGATACCAAGTACAAATGGAGCTTAAAGGATCGGTTACTGGATGCTTTTTTCCTTATTTTTCTCATGCAACATGTCAAAGAATTACATATGTATCAAGTAAGCAGTTGGTGTATGACGAAGATACTATAGGTGGCACAAATTGATCCATCCCTCCATTTCAGGGGCAGCAGTCTAAGCAGAAATGCCCAGAATCCCTGATCCCCACACACCGGAATATCTCCAACATGTCCTGGATCTACCCTGTGACAACAACATAGCTGCTTAGATAAACCTGAATAACAAATAGGGTCTGGCTGATAGACTGTGTAGCTGTGGTCATATATCACCATGTAGGTTAATGCATTCTTTCACCTTCCACAGATCTCTAGAATCCAGAGGCTAACCAGCCCAACGCCTTCATCTGATTTATCATCCAGACCTCCCGATTCTTCTGCTCCAGCAGGAAGAAAGACCATGGATGGAAGCAAAGAAGTAGTCAACCAACAGCTGTTACCTGAGCTGAAGCATTGAAACCTGCAGTTTAGGATCCTCGTGCCACTTTCTTAGACAAATGAAAAATCTGAGCTAGCTTGTAGTCAGAACGTGCCTGTAAATTTCTTTTCCCAGAGTGATGTCTTCCTGAGCATCCTGTTACATACGGCCAAATATTCTCTCTGGTGTGTAGCTTAATCAGAATCTAAACTGCACATTCTCAAGTGTTTTATAGTACACTGCATTTCTGATTAGAGTCCACATTCTGCAGTAGACCTCGGTAGCAGAAAAAACATTTCCCAGGATAGACCCAGATAGAAGGCTAAGTGTTGGCATTTGTGAATGGCTTGTTCCATTTTGTGAAATTGTTGACATTTTTTTGTATTTTATTTTTTGTCTCTATATTTATTGGCAAATTTCCCATGAATTAAAGTCAGTGTAAAATGAATATTCTTGCATTAGTATTCTTTTATACTGCGTAGTGCTCACACGCACAATCCTCCCATAACACAAGTTTGCAGTCTCACATAATTACACAATCTAGAGCCAGTTTCTTGGAATGCCGACAGACCTGATCATTTCTTCCCAGCGCTTGTTTCCATCCCTGCTAACCTCATTTCTTCAGGGCTGCCTTTACTACCCTTAATGATTTCATGGTACAGTAATTCTTTTTTTTTTTTTTTTTGCCTGTCCCGTTTGGCTCTTTTGCATCAGAATTGTTGTCTAAAGGCAAAGAAAGATGCCCAACGGATTTACTTTACCAAATTGACCATCCCAGCCTTGCCGTAATGGTCCATTTGATTCACCTTTTATTGTTTATTTTATTTTCACTTACTGAATACGGGACAGACTTGACTGGGGGAAAGAAGGGGAGAAAGAAAGAGGGAAAGAGAAACAGCTGAGAAGAGGGACGGGGGAGAAGGGCAAAAGACATAAACCAACAGAACGGGCAGAGAAAAAAAAATGCATATATCAATCACCTGGATCACCTGCTGAGAAAGAAAAAAGAAAACAAGCAGAAGAGAACAAGAGTAACAGAATAAACAACATCACAATGATCTATGGGAATATGACAGTAAATACTAAATATTAAACATTATTGTGCAGCACATAAGATCAACAGAACACAGTGTGCTTTGAGGTAGGAGCCAAAAAGGGTGTAGTTTGTGGGTGTGATCACCCGTGTGTACACCTGTGAGCATGGACGCGCTTGTTTTTTTAAAAGGTTCCTTCATGTAATGATCTGCTAGAGGGTGTGGGGGGGCCACAGCCCCGTCCTCCAGGGCATGAAGCAGGTATGGAGGAGATCAAAACTCCAGACATCCAGAGGCCCCCAGAACACAAGAGACCATGGAAGACCAACAGAGGGGCAGCCGCGCCACTGTCCCAGAAAGAGCTGAGGAGAGTCCCAGATGAGGGCTCACTCAGCAGCCGCGGAGCAGAAGCCAGGGGGAGTTGCAGTGACGCGCCCGTGAGCTCCGCCGGCAGCCAGCCGTGCCTGAGTGACCGAGCCCCAGGCCGAGAGGCCGGGGGCACCCCACCTCCGAAGTGGCCCGAGCGAGCCCCAGGCTCCAGGCCCCGATAAGCGGCCGCCAAGGAGTGAGCCGGTGTGTACCCGGACGCCCATCCCCGGACACAAAGAACCACCAACGCACCGATGTCTGAGGGAGTCCGCCACTGGCAGGGGAAGTGGTGGTGGGGGGAGATAGACCTCCAAACCTTGGAGGGCCTGAGATGTCCCCAGAGAGGTGGCGTCTGATACCCAACCTGACATATAGACACAGACATACAGGCACACACAGACACAAACATCCATTCCCACCCTCATGCTCTCATATGCACTCACTCCACACTCAACCAACGTGGAGACAGACATAAAGAGACGCTGTACACACGATCACACTCCCCAAGCGTACTCTACGAACCGGGTCTAGGTACCCTTGCCCCTGGAGGGGGAACTGCACCCAGACCCAGGTGGTGTTACCCTTTTCCCTGCGGTGGGGAGAGGCAGACCGCCCCGACTCCGCAGCAGCAGGGAGGCCCCACACTCCAGACCGCAGTCGGACGGCCAACTCCTCCTCCCAGCCCCCCCCCCTGCTCCAGCAGGTCGCAGAGAACGGGGGTGAGAGAAGACTCCAAACCTCCCTCCACCCGCTCATTGTAGTGTTGATGCATGTGTGTTCTAAGGTGCATTTAAAACCCAGGAGGGCATGGAGCTACCTGCCAGAGAGCAGCAGGTAAGCGCATGGTCCCTCCTGCTAGCCCTCAATGTCTACGTGTATTTAAAATTGAGAGGTGGGCAACGACGCCAGGGGTGGGGTGGTACAGTAATTCAACTCAAGGATGGGAAAGCCATGCTGAAGCCAGTTTATATTTTGGACAGGACATGGGACATTTATTCAAAATGAAACAGTATAGGCGGGTAACTGGACTGGTATTTAAGAAGTGTTTTCTACTCAGTTTGAGCACTCGAAGCACATTCTGCTGTGAGGCTTATTCACCCAATCGCACACATTCACACAGTTTTTTAAATCTATACCTAAGTACTTTTATCTCTGATGGATGCACTGGGAGCAACAGTGCTTTGAGTATCTTGTCTAAGGATAGTTGATACTTCCACAGAAGGAGCTGGAGATTGTTCCACTGACCATCTGATTGGTAGATGAATTGCTCTGATACCTGATCCGTGGCAACCCTACATCCCGGGAAATGGAAGTGAGAAATTAATTTGTAAATAGTATGTAACAATAGAGGTGTGAACTGAAGTGGGAGAAATAGTTCATTTATGTAACCTGTCCATTAATCTAGTACTTTAATGTTACATATATTAATGCACGTGATGCAGGTGCAGTCCGTGTTCCAGTGGAGAAGATTGTATGTGTGAATGACAGCAAGTTCAAATTTCATGCTCTCGCTCTTTTAGAGCTCAGCAGATACCCATGTGTATGTGAGATAAACATCCAGCGGCTCATGGGTGTGTGTGTGTGTGTTGACCTCACATATTCACACTCACGGGGCCATTTTTGAGCCAGTGTCTTTGCAGTAGTGATTGGGGTCGCTGCTTATAACTCACGCTTTCTATTACCTGGCTTGCTCATTTCTCTGCTGATGGTTTCACTGCGACTGGCGGCTCGAAAAATGAAGGTAAATATAAGCAATGGCCAAATGAAGCTCTCTGAAGCATCGGCGCGTATAATTTGAAACAGGATTCATTACTCGAAGCTTTTCAACACAGTCCTCTTTTACAGCATCTGGTGGCCGAAGCACGAAGATCTCAAAGATCAAAGATCTCAAAACTGGATTATCAACACGTTCTCATTCCCAACTCGTCAAACGTGTGACGCATGGTCAGGCTCCCTCTGCTGCACTTATGGACGCGCAGGGTACCCCCCTCGCGTCGGGAATTGACGTGAAGGGTCCTCCGATTGAAGAGATTGCCGCGGAAGTGCCTGTTGTCGGTATATTTAGACATTTTCCAAATCACATTGTAGTGACGTATACAGAACACAATAAATTATATAATGTAAACAACTACCTGAAAAACAGGTAGAACGATGCTTTTGTATCGTTTATTGCATTTACGGAGGGAGTGATGTATGCTGGGTAATGGCACAGCTAGCTACTGGGTGACTTTATTCACCCGCTTCGGCTGTTATCAGTCCATACAATGGGCGTTATTAGCACAAATCAGTCCCATAGATATGGGCCATCTCCTGCTAGATTGTTCAGAAGGTTGTTCTCATCCATCCAGATGGAGGATCACTAACAGGAGCGTGGAAGACTCCAGAATCCACTCTGGCTGGAACCCGGTGGATATGCAGTGTGTACAGGTAAGACCATTTAAACGGACAGCATTTATAGAATGACCATTAAACGTCAGCGAGTGTCAGTAATGTTAATGTGGTTATGTTAGTAATACACCGAGTGCTAATATAACAGCTTTAAGATGCATTTGTAGATGTTATTACGTGTTTTACCGTCTTTATGGTGCTAGCTTAAAGTTCCGGTGTAAACGTTAGCTTATATTGGAGTAAAGTTGTTACTGGTTAAACGATGTTAGCACAGAAATATTAGCTTCTGTCATGACTGATGAAGTTACTAGTTAATAAAGTTTCCAGTAAAGTGTTTAATCGCAGCCACAGATTGACAGCAAATATCTCGATTAGCTTCAGTGCATCTATAATAAATATGTGCAAGTTTCAGTGCTTCGTTTAAACTGTATGATACTTATACTGACCCAGGGTCAGTGTAAAATACAATCCTAGCTGTGTGAACAAAGCCTGGCTCCTTTAATCCTGCATGACAAACCTCAGGATGCAGGTTATTATTACTCTTTCCTGTTGGCACACCTGTCACACCTGAGAGTCAGCTAGAAACTTACAGTGACGTGGACATCATGCAAAGACCGCCAGACTCTGTAATACTGCAAATGATCAGTGACTCGGGTTATCACTAAACTTTAAACGGCACCTCTGTGTCTCTGTGTGCTGAACATCTAGGATTGGGTCAGGCTGCATTGACTGTGGGACTTTAATGTGTTAAAAGCAGGTTGAAGACGGCTCAGAAACATTTGAAGATTAAAATTTAGCATTATGGCTGCTGGTGGTTTGTAAAGCCTCTACTCAGCTGTATTTTTGTTACTAACTTATGTTTGTTGTTGTTTAACACAGATTTCAGAAGAGCAAATATGCTTAATAGTTTAACTAGATTTCACTTGTCAGTGTGGGACTGCTGAGTCACCTGAAGAACTCGTTTCATTCATTCTCCACATGATGTTCATTTACAGAAATGTTTCACAGGAACTGATTTCTCCCAAAGGGTGAACTAGTGTGTTTCCATAGATTACCTCTGTATGAATGTACTTCTTAAATGAAGGCAAGTGTTTGTCCTTTTTTGTTCCTCAGGTACAGTACGTGATATCAAGGGCAGGCGGTCAACACTGGGGGTAGACAAGAAGCAGACGTACTTCCAAGAGGGAGCTGCAGTGAGGTCAGAGGTCAGAATCTGAAACAGCTCAGGTTTATATTTTAGAGGTTATAAAAAAATCAAAATGTATTTATAAAGAAACCTTTAAATAATAGTCATAATTATGATTATTATAAGAAATATCAAACATTTAAGTGTTAGCCCTGCGATAAACTGGCAGCCTGTCTTTGTCCTGTATCAGCTGGGATAGGCTTCATCCTCCCGCGACCCTGAATTGGATACATTGTATTCCAATTATGTAATCTGATCATTTACAAACTCAAGGTATCTAATCAAAATGTAAGTACAACATTAAAAAGTTTTTGCATCTCTGTGTGTGGAGTGAAGCTGTGGAACAGACTAAGTAAAGATATGAAGCAATGTCCAAGCATGGCGCAGTTTAAAAAGCGGTTTAAGGATATGGTTTTTACAGGGTACGGGGAAAAGGTAGAGATTTGATAGGGTGTTCTTGTCTAATATTTTCATGTGTGTGCGCATGCACGGGTTTGTTGGTATGGGTATATATGTATGTGTATATGTATGTATATGTATGTATGTATGTATGTATGTATATATATATATGTGTATGTGTGTGTATGTATGTGTATATATATACATATATATATATATACACACATACATACACACACATACACATATATATATATGTATATATATATATATGTGTATGTGTATGTATGTATGTATGTGTATGTATGTGTATATATATATATATATATATATATATATATATATATATATATATATATATATATATACATACTTTATATACATAAAGTTGTCTTTTCAAAATGGGAGTTCAGGTTATTTTTACTTCTAATAGTGTTAACATACTACACAGGTGACCACAGTGCACATGTCTGCTGTCGGTCACAGTGGTCCAAGGGACGCTCAGGGAGTTAGTGTGTTCGCTCACACACGTGAAAAATTAGAGCGAACATTGGTGATGACATCGTTCTTACAGCATCAACACAGTAATTCAAATCACACTTATGACAAAGGAGATCCTTGAACACAAATTAGCCTGATATGAAAATGTTTGTGTGCTGGTTTGATTCCAGTCTCATGGAGAGGGCGGGGCTTATGTCCTATACTGCAGCCGGACATAAGGGGGCGATAGAGACGCTTGTCTTTTGTCAGATGTTTTGTCAACCGTCGAAGAAGAAGAAGAAGAGCGGAAGCCAGGGAGCGGAATTCAAAAGAGAAGGTGAGTTCTGTCCGTTATAAAGTTAAAACTGCGGGAGGCTGAGCAGCACAGATCCCCTCGGTGTGCCTTAAAGCAGGTAACACAAACGGCACAGTGACGCTGGGTTGGTGTTAGTGGGTAGCACGTTAGCGAGTCCGTGAAATAAACCAAACAATACAAACAACCAGTCTCACGTTGCATTGGCGCAGCTGCAGAGCGGGGAGAAGGCGGTAACCGGTGACACCTCGGCTGTGTCCCAATCCAGCGACCGCACGCTTCGAAGTACGCGCACTTCGCGGACTACGTACGCCGGGTACTAGCAAGTACGAGAAGTGCGGAAGTGAGAGGCTTGTGAAATGGGACGGTTCGCGCTGCTCAGGTTGCCTAGCAACCATGATACTAACCGCACTAAACGTTTCATACAGCTGTAAAACATGATTGTTGGGCTACATTTCTGTACTGAACAGTCATTTCAAGATCAGTTAGTAAATAACAATTAGCTGATGTTGTTCATGAGACTAAAGTCATCTCACTGTGGTAATGTAAATATAATATGGCCAATATTAAAGTTACTATATTAATCATTATTAGTTATTACAGCAGTGAGTTTGAACTCTGTGTCAAATACTGAGCCTCAGTAAAGATTTAATTTCTCATTTATATTTCCTATCACCTTAAATCTTCACTCAAACACAAGTATCTGTGACAGTGTGTATACAGATGTATCATATATAAGAGACAAATATTGTTCATTTAATATGTTGTCATTACTAAATGTGGCTCAGTGCTTACATATATGTGTAAAAAGCAAATGTACGAGCTGTGATAACTGTGTCTGATAGAATGAAGAGCAGACTGATATATGAAATATTCCTTTATTGGGTGAGAAAATCAGACCATGTCATAACTGCTTTAAGTCACACAGAATAGATATCAGAGCCTTAAACAGGCTGACGTCTGCTAAATGGGTCAAACTGGGCAGAAAGTCTACAAACACATAACATCCTTATAGAATATGATGTAACACTATAGATCAACTTAGCTCAGAATATATAAAGCATATAAACAGTTACAGCAATATGATGCAACAAACACAGCAGCTACTGATCCAAAATACTCAAAGCTTCATAGAACTGAAACCAACATTTATTTTAGCTCCATTCTGCTGCTGATACAGACTTTAGGTTTCTGGATATTTGCTTTAGGTTTCTCAGCTACGCTGAGGTCAGACTCATTTCCGGTGTCGGTGGAAACTGAAGGGGTCAAAGGTCTCCGTCCTTTGTAAAACAGGTGTTTGGCAGTAAGGAATATTATTAATGCATCAGTGTCATGAAACACCTCGTTTTTAAAGGCAACGCTGTCAGTTATACAGTAATATAAATGGCACCATGTTTACGGGATCACTTAAAGACGGAGTTTGGTCCATGAGGGAAACACTCTCAGTGATCCAGGTAAGGATGCAGCGCTATGCCCCGCCCACTCTGTACTATTGGAGGGTCTACCTTACAATATAAAGCAGCTTGAGGTGACTGGTGTTTTGATTTGGCGCTGTGTGAATAAAATAGAATTGAACTGTTTCTAATTGCACAGAAATAGTCAGTTCACTTTGGACATGCTATTTTCAAACAGGAAGCTCAGAAAAAGCCCAGCAGCTAAACAGGTAGCCCCTTAAAACTGATGGGAGTGCTGGGTTTTAGGTCAAACTACTGGAACTCTTGAACCATTGGTGCAACGAAAAATTCCAATGGTTCCTGAACACATCAACTCTGTACTTTTTCAGTGATATTAGGGTCATTGCAGTGATCCCAGGCAGGGCGCCACATTCAAATCCTGACAATGAACACAGAAAACAACCCAACAATCAAAACCAAGGGAAAAAGAAGCCTCATGCAGGATGAAATGTCTGTAGAGCTGCATCACACTCACGATTTGTTGTCGCAAACAACTGACGACCCTATCATCACTGCAAAGCGCTGCTTTCAGTAACTGTTGGAATTCTGTCAAATGAGCCAACGGTTCAGGAGTTACGGGACTTAAAGATGTTGAAAATAAAAACCTCTGTGAAACACGTGACGCCAGCGACAGGTCAGGTTTCCGAGGGTTAGAGTGGGAACGTAGGATCCAGCTGCCACTCAGTGGTTCCTTCTTGTTTGGCCAGCTGCACTGAAGCAGGAACATCCAGCTGTTAGCCGTTACGTTCAGGTTTGTAATGCGCCTTATAACTGAAGACTGTTCCCCGGGTACTTGGTGCACCTGATGAACACACAGCAGTGTTTTTGTGATGATCATTTCATGTCTTTATAATATATTCATATGTAAAGCTGTGTGATTATAATGATCAGGGTTAAGGAGTATCTCACACTGTGATCCACTCTGCTTTTTCCTGTCAGCATGAGTTTGTCCAGTGGCCATTCTCCTCCCCCATCTCCTCTCCCGGTCCCTCTTCCCTTCTCCTCCTCTCCCTCCCTGACGTGTTGTCCTGAACTCAACCTATCGGTCACACTCGGCCTCCCCCCTAAGACCGGCCAATCACTACCCAAGAAACTGAAACAGGGTCAGCAGAGTGAACGAGCACAGCTGAAGCACAACCCTAAAGGACAGACAGACAGGAAGAGGAACAGACAGGTAACGTGTGTGTGTGTGTGTGTGTGTGTGTGTCTGTCTGTGTGTGTGTGTGTGTGTGTGTGTGTCTGTCTGTCTGTGTCTGTGTGTCTGTCTGTCTGTCTGTCTGTCTGTCTGTGTGTGTCTGTCTGTGTGTGTGTGTCTGTCTGTGTGTGTGTGTCTGTCTGTGTGTGTGTCTGTGTGTCTGTCTGTGTGTGTGTGTGTGTACGTCTGTCTCTGTGTGTGTGCAGTGTTGGGGAGTAATGGAATACATGTGCCGCCGTTACGTATTTAAAATACAAAATATGAGTAACTGTATTCTGTTACAGTTACCGTTTAAAAAGCTGGTATTTAGAATACAGTTACTTTGTTGACATTAATGGATTACACGGCGGTATTTCCCTGCTTCATATTGTTGCGGGTCAGGACTGTTTGGTTTTGTTTGACAGCTACCTGCTGTTGTTCAAGGTGGCAGTGTTACGGTTGGCATGGTTACAGGGTGACGCGCTCTCTCTCTGCGTGTTTCCTGGGTGAGAGAGCGCCTTTTTGTTGTTGTTGTTGTTGTGCTAAGCTAACAGGCAGAATGCTACAGACAGCCCTACAGCATGTAGCCTGATGGGCAGTGTAGTCCGTGTTGCAGGGAGGATGGACCGCCATACACGTTATGTGTCTGTGAGCGAGGAGGGAGAAAAAGGAAAAGTACGAGCTGTCATCGAGCAGAAACGGGAGCTGGAAGCATGTAAATATAATAATAACCACTGCAGCCAAACAGAGAGCCTGACGAGCCCAGCTGTAAGTAAGCTGTTAAGACTCGACTGTACGCTGTGTTCCTGTTTTCCTCTGAAACAATAAGTTCTGTTGGAGCAGCCTTTCAACGCCTCTCTCTGTCTCTCACTGCAAACTTGACCCAGACAACAAAGTAAAGCTAGTTTTCAGCTACGAGCCCGACACGAACCCGATGTATTAGTCAGAGGTCCCTTTACTACGGTTAGGAGCCGCGGACCTTCAGTAACAGTAATAAATCACATGAATAGCACATTCATGTAGCTGTAAAAAGCATGATAATATATTAAGTAATCCAAAGTATTCAGAATACGTTACTCTCATTGAGTAACGTAACGGAATACGTTACAGAATACATTTTGGGGCATGTAATCTGTAATCTGTAGTGGAATACATTTTAAAAGTAACCTTCCCAACACTGTGTGTGTGTTGACATCACATTTATGTTGTCCTGCAGGTATGTTGTAAAGAGGCAGTCATCACAGTAACACCAGAGCCTGACATCGACTCGAGCAGTGACGCCCCGTTTGAGGACTGGCTGAGAGGTGAGAGCATGCTGCTGCTGCTGTAAAGGTAAAGTCAGATGCACTTGGTATGGAAGATGCCATCGTGTGCAGGGGATCTCTGGTGGAGTCACTGTGTCAAACCTTCTCGCTCAAACTCTTGACTGTGAACAAACCTGGACCCAGCCCAGCAGAAAAAGATGTTTCCTGAGGCGGAGCCTGTCCCAGTTGGCGAGCGCAGGGTGTACTTTACACGGGTCCATCGCAGGGCCACACAGATTGGTACAAAAAATGTGTACAGAGTGTCCAGCTCTGGGCCTCGAGGGCCGCTGTCCTGCAGGTTTTAGATCTTACCCTGGGTCAGCTAAGTTCATTAGCAGGCCTCTGGAGAACTTTCACAGATGCTGAGGACGTCATTTAGCCGTTTGAATCAGCTGTGATGGATCAAGGACACGTCTAACACCTGCAGGACACCGGCCTTTGAGATCATTATATTTGAATGGCTATATTGTGGTATAGCTCTCACCCCTCAGCTGTAAAAAGCTATGAGGTGTCATCCCCCTGCTGGGGAGGCAGGTCGGCGGCTGGCCTGGAAACCCAAATTTGTGACTGCAGTAACTCTGGAACAAAGCGATGTAGCATTGCCAAATAGATACCACACATTAGGCCTGCACAATAAATCGAAAATTCATTGTCATCGCAATATCAGCCTGTGCGATGGGCCCATCGCAAAAGACGACGTAAACTGCGATAATGGAGTACCTTAAAATGTTTACACACGTGCTTTAAAGAATTTACCAATCAAAGAACCCCCTTTATACATTAGACCAGTCGAATAGAGCCCTTCACGGCATTAACCAATCAAATGGATTAGAGGCCCGCCTCCTACGCAGGTGGGGAGTGAACAACGCTGCAGCAACGAGTCATAGTTGTAAAGGCTGAGAGCGAGACGCATGACGAGAACGCTACTGACTATGAACTCGTGGCTAAAAAAATAGTACCTCGCTTATTTGGAGGTACTTTGGATTTGATAAAGACGACGTTCTCCAAACACAGGTGCTCTGCAACACTTGCCGAACACTCGGCAACCACCAGAGGAAACACGACTCCACCATCATCTTCAACACAACCACAGAGAACAGTTTGAAGAGTTCCAGAAAGACCGGGCTAGCTAATGTTGCTAATGTTAGACAAAGAGCGCCGCAGCAACAGCCGTCTCTGTATCAGAGTTTTTCAAGTGGAACAACTTATGAGAAAACGTCGAAGCGCTACAAAGAAATAACAGAGGCCATTACACATTTTTGACAAAGACATGATGCCTGTAAATGCAGTTAGCAGAGACGGCTTCACCAGTCTGATACATAAAGTGGACCGGAGATACCGCATCCCCTCACGAAACGACTTTTCCCACGTCGCCATTCCACAAATATTCGAATGTTTGAACTGAGCCAAGCTGAAGCTACGCCAGCACTACAGTAAAGTTTCCTCTCCAGTTTCGACTTGCATCATAACTACTTGGTGAGAGATAAAATGATGAACAGCTTCACTGAGATCCATCCATCCATCCATCTTCATCCGCTTATCCGAGGTCGGGTCGCGGGGGTAGCAGCCTAAGCAAAGAGGTCCAGACCTCCCTCTCCCCAGCCACCTCCTCCAGCTTGTCCGGGGGAATACCAAGGCGTTCCCAGGCCAGCCGAGAGATATAATCTCTCCAGCGTGTCCTGGGTCTGCCCCGGGGCCTCCTCCCGGTGGGACATGCCTGGAACACCTCGCCCAGGAGGCGCCCAGGGGGCATCCTTGCCAGATGCCCGAACCACCTCAGCTGGCTCCTTTCGATGTGGAGCAGCAGCTGCTCTACTCTAAGCCCCTCCCGGATGGCCGAACTT